>NC_080171.1:32511991-32798971 GCF_950295315.1 Erinaceus europaeus | reverse complement strand
AAAAAACCAACGTCTCTGAATTGGTTTGTTCTTGTGGAAGAAGAGAAATTCTCAGTGGCCATTTCATTTTCTTTAAGCCAGAGATTTCTCTCAATAAGAGATAAGATGGGCAAACTCTGATGTGTGCTGGGGGCAAGAAACAGGAGAATTGAGGGTGGGTATGTTTGGTGACATCCGGATAGTATCCCCGGTGTTTTAAAAAAAAAATGGAAAATACCAACAAGATGCAAGGGCCTGGGTAGTCTTCATTCACTTAATAGACTTTAAGTGCCTGAGGACACAGTACAAACTTGTATCACATTATCAGACAGGCCCCCTCATGGCGTCAGTGTTGGCAGAGGCTCATGAATATGTATATACTATATGTATCTTGGAAACATGCTTGACAAGAGAATAGCTAAAATGAACTGATTCTAGTTATAAGCCCATCAGCCTGCCATTCTTTATGTTTGAACAGGCAGGCTATTGCTGGGTGACAGATCATTAAGGCTATCTACTCAGTCAGCGGAAATGAAGAAATAATTTGTTCCTAATAACCTTCAGATGACCTCCCAGGCAAAAGGGAGTCTTTAAAGCGCTGTCTCTGCTGATACTTGTCAGGTGGTGCGTGGGGGTTCTTCTGGGCCTGAAGTCAGAGCAGGGTGAAACAGATTAATAAACACCTACTGACAGGGACATATCGGGAAAAGATCTCATCACCTGCCATTATGGGCTTGATGAATAATTCAGAGCTCTCCATCAGAGCTGGGAATTTCAGGCAGAGCTGTGCACTGCACTCACTGGGAGGGAGGCAGCATGAAGGCACTGATTGCCAGGATTAAATGGAGACCCAGGGGACATGCCTCTGCCTCAAGCTGGGGAAGGGGGATGGCACACATTTCCAGGGAGAGGTTTTTTTTTTAATTATTAATTTTTTCCCTTTTCATCGTTTTATTTGGGGGTTGTGTCAATGGTTTACAGAACAGTTGTTGACCCTTGGGTACAATCTCTAATCTCCCCATAATGTAAATCTGCAAAACACACTCACCCCCAACATAGGTCCTCTTCCATCATCATACACTAGAACCCTAAAGCCCCTCCCCCAATCCCCTACATCCTTGGTGTTTCAAAAAAAAAAATGGAGAATACCAACAAGACACAAGGGCCTGGGTAGACTTTACTCACTTGTTAGACTTTAAGTGCCTGAGAACACATTACAAACTCGTATCACACTATCAGACAGGCCCCCTGATGGCGTCAGTGTCATCACCCCCTCCTATCCCAGTATCCTCCCTGACCTCCTTCCTCAGAGTCCTTTGCTTTGGTGCAATATACCACACCCAATCCATGTTTTACTTTGTGTTTTCTTTTCTGTCTGTTTCTTAACCTCCTTTGCTTTATCTTGGGTGGAACTTGAACGAGTCATGTTAAATAAAATAAGCCAGAAAGAGAAGGATAAATATAGGATGATCTTCCTCATAGGCAGGGGGAAGGTTTGCCTCTTCAGAAGGTGACCAGTAGAGTTTAAGAGCTAAGAGAAAGCAGGAACATTTTTCAAAGACACCTGACCAGGGTGAAAAGTTTGATGACTGACTAAAACAGACCCCTGCCATGTACTTAGCCCTCAACACCATTGATGAAAGAGGCTTCAGACTATGTTTCTTCACCTTGCAGCTGGGAACAAATAGGTCAGTTTTGGCCCCCTCACCACTGGGTCCTTCATCTTGCTTCCCATTTCTGCTCCCTCCTTGTCTGGGAGAACATGTTTGCACTGTAAATGTCATTGCTGTGATAACCCTGGATTCAGACAGGTTTCTACAGGGATCTCAGGATGCACTCTAACTCCTTATGCAATCCTGACTGTACTCTGTGGCCTCTTTGGAACTCAGTTCTCCAAGCTATGAAATGGATTCTGATAATTATTGTGAAACTTAAAAATAACTGTGACTGCTGAGCTGGGAAAATAGCTCAGTGTTCTGCTTTGCCATGTGCACAGCCCTGGTTCGAGCCTGGTTCCTGCTGCATTGAAGGAAACTTTGGTGCTGTGATCTCTTCACTTTCTCTGCCTCTTTGTCTCTATTTGAAAATATCATCCTAGATTTATGAAGCCCTGGTGATGTCAAAAATAAATAATCACATAAAGTGTGCCTGGGTTCATCCGGTATTCTTCCTTCTCCTTCTTGTTTCACTCATTTATGGAACTCAAGAAACAAAAAAAACAAGGTGAAATTTATACTATTATGGTCTATTGCAGCAGAGTCAAGGACTGTTAAGGGGGAAGGCAGTTGGGGAGGTGCTGAAAGTTGGGGACTTATTATATGATAGTGGAGGAAGAGTTCAATTAGTGATGGGAGTGGTCTGCTGACACCTATCATAAAGAAATAATATGACAACTGTCTATAAATCACCCCCCCCCAATAAAGTGATTTGAAGGAAATAAATTAAACAAGTATGAATGCCGAATTCTTAGCTGAAGTCTGGTCTGGCACCAAGCAAATGTTTATTTCAAATAAAAGACAAATTACTGCCTCCACTTACCCATCTGTTTTAGTATAAAGGAGAGACAAAGCAGGTAGCATTACATACTCAAAGTTGCTATTTCTAGGAGAAGTAAATAAAGGAACTGTTTCCATAGATGCTGGCAGAATTTAACAAATCAACAAGGTGCAGTAATGAAGCCTAGGACTAACAATAGCAGGGATCTCTTAGACTCTCAGATCTTAAGGGAGAGGTAGAAGAAGTCACCTTTTCCAATAAGAGAATTGCTTGCTGACTGATAGAAGCCTTCTACAAATAACCACAGCCAACCATGGTGAAGTGGCAGATTGGAGAGCACAGGACAAATATTCCCACTACATTCTCTCCCCTGGACTCCCATATCCTGAACTCAGTTGGATGCTAAGCAAAAGAGCTGCTTATGGATCAAGAGTGATCAGCAGGCTGGGGGTACATGTCAAAGTGGAGAAGGGTAATAGGACTTTAACCAGGATAGATACCTGGAAGAAATGGAACGTACCATCTTGCAGCTATGATGATCCATGCTTCTTTCTCTGCAGTGCCTTGTAATGCAGGGTGGGGTAGGGGAACAATTTATTTTATTTCATTTAAAATATATTTCATTTTATTTATTTTAATGTGAGAGATACAGAGAAAGATAGATAGAGACAAAGTTAAAAATAGAGACAGAGAAATATACAGAGGGTGACCAGAGCACTGCTTGGCTCTGGTTTATGGTGGTGCTGGGGATTGAACCTGGAGCTTCAGAGCCATGGGCTTTTGCAAGACCATCATGCTATCTCCCCAGCAAGAGGAGCAACTTAAAAAATGTGGGAAGGGGTATTTCTTCACATTTGTGGTGTTTATACAATAAACAATTTAGGACAAGACGAAGGCAGAGGGGTACTAGATGGAAGGAGGGAAAATTTGAATAGTATATTGGATAAAGTAGTTATTTGGGAGTCAAATAAATTGAGGACCTCACTTAAATCATTGCATATCTTTTATTAAACTACATTGTTACTGCTTTCATTCCATCATCCATAAAATGAAAACTTTGGACTCAGTGATATCTCACACCTTTCCTAGTTTTGAATTTATAGCTCAATGAATTATAGTATTCCATCAATGGATTCTTCTACCAGTCATCAGTAGTATATATTGACACAGAAAACAATAATTGTCATTCCATGAAACTCAGAGCCATAGAACATCTCTTCCTAAACTTGAACTTGATTTAGAGCTCAGAATGCTGAAACACTTCTGGTGAAAATACATATATCATTTCCAAGTCTAATCACTGCATTTATTCCACCCAATCTGTACCTGATTTGGCTTGTTTTGTTTTGTTTTGTTTTCTTCTTTTTGTACAAGAATTAGGAGAAGTGCATGACATCTTCTTCCTAAAGAATAGGCAAAGAAAAACCTCTTGCCAGAAAGCTGGAAAGACCTAGTTCTTTTTGAGTCAGTTAGCTCTAATGAAACGTTTTAAATAATCTTGTTAAATGGCTTAAGAATGAAGTGCCGAGGGAGTTAGGAAGATGGCGGCCTGAGAAGTCGCTGGCAGCGAGTGCTCTGATCGCATCATCGGCAACGGTAGGATTTTCTGCCTTTAGCAGGCCAGTCAATAAGGGGGACCACCAAAGAAGTGATTACAGTTTAATTTGGGTTAAGAATTAGAGTAAAGGTGACACGGACTAGCGGGGCTCCAGAATTCCCAGGGCGCCGAGCAAGGTGAGTGCGCCGGGCATTGTCCTCCGCCCGCCCAAGAAGGCGGCTCCTCCGCGGGTTGCAGAGCGCGGCAGGCAGAGGACCCTGAGAGAGCACTTTAGCTCGGGGGCTTCCTCTTGGGAGAATCCAGGGTCCACCGCGACCCTGTGGGTGGATCCAAAGACTTCTTGAGTATAGCTCTCATTGGATCAAAGGACTTGGAGCTAGTTTTCATTTTTGAGAAATCCTCTTAAAAAGTCTGTAGGGGGGGGGTCTGCCGGAAGATGGCGGACTGAGAAGCGGCTAGCCTTTGAGCTCCGGACACATCTCGTGTAAACAATAGGATTTTCTGCCATTAGCAGGCCAGCCAATAAGGGGCCATAGCGGTCATAGCAAGGAGGTGTCTATAACTTAATGTGGGTTAAGAATTAGAATAGGGGAAAAAATTCTTTTTTCTTCCTTTTAATTTTCAAGCATACATCCTTCCCGCCGCACCCCCCCCCCCCCCATAAGCAGTGCCTGGGACCAGCTACTAGCAGGATACCCCATACCACCAAACAGGGTTTTTTGTTTTTTTTTTTTTTTAAATTCACTGATACACATTTGGGAAATTCCTCGCACTGCTCTTTAATTACAACCCTTCTTCTTATCTTCTCCCTTTTCTCTCTCTTATCTCTCTCTATCTCTATTTTTTTTTTCTTGTCATACGCTTCTTTCTTCTTTGCCTTTCTGAATTTGTGAATTACTTTGGGGAAGAAATCTGACCAAGACTGGACTCTCTATGTGTGTATCTCTGCTCTAGTTCCCTTTACACTCTTGTTACCCCTAGAATATACACTGGATAGTAGATTTGCATAACTGTCTATCCTTGCTATCCTCTCTTTCTTTTCTCTTTCTTCACTGGGATTTGGTTACTATTTTTCACGGACTGGAGAAATTGTTTGGCTAACTGGTAACGATTAAACTCCTTCAATACTTACTTCAGTTGCTACTGTAATTCCGGAGGTTGGTGAGTGCAATTGTCATAAAGGTATTTAGTACAGTGTTACTTGTGCTCAAAACACAACAACTGAGGAACAACAGAACATTAAAAAAAAAGAGAGAGAGAAACACATAAATAAAAAAAAATGGGTAGATTAAAAACAAATAAAACTGCTACCCCAATGAATGAAGACAAGAGCCCAGAAGAAACCACAAATCAGTCAGAAGTAACCATAGATAAGAAAAGTATGCAAGCAATAATAAACTTATTAATCACAGAAATGAAAACAACATTGGAGGAAAGGAATGGCAGTATTAGGGAAACAACAGTTGAGACCCCCAAGGAAAATACTGATTATCTTGAGACAATTAGAGAACTGAAAGCTGAAATAGCTGTAATGAAGAAAGAAGCTGAGGCAAGGGAAAGCAGACTAACAGAAGCAGAAAACAGAATTAGTCAGACAGAGGATGAGTTAGAGAAAACTAAGAAAGAGGTGAAAGAGCTTAAAAAGAGATTGAGAGACACTGAAAACAACAACAGAGACATATGGGATGATCTCAAAAGAAGTAACATTCGTATAATTGGCCTGCCAGAGGAAGAAAGAGAGGAAGGGGAAGGAAACATTCTAGAGGAAATAATACAAGAAAACTTCCCAGACCTGAATAACAGAAAGGATATCAAGGTGCAAGAGGCCCAGAGAGTACCAAACAGAATCAACCCAGACCTGAAAACACCAAGACACATCATAGTCACAATGAGAAGAAGTAAGGATAAAGAAAGGATCCTAAAGGCTGCAAGAGAGAAACAAAAAGTCACATACAGGGGAAAACCCATAAGACTTTCTGCAGATTTCTCAACTCAAACTCTAAAAGCCAGAAGGGAGTGGCAAGATATCTATCGAGCCCTGAATGAAAAAGGGTTTCAACCAAGGATAATATATCCTGCTAGACTTTCATTCAAGCTAGATGGAGGTATCAAAACCTTCTTAGACAAACAACAGTTAAAGGAGGCAACTATCACCAAGCCGGCCCTGAAAGAGGTACTAAAAGACCTCTTATAAACAAGAACATCACTATAATACTTGCAATATGTGAGAGTAAACAAATTGTTTTTTAGAACAATGGCACTACAATACATTAAATCCATAATATCAATAAATGTCAATGGCTTAAACTGACCCATCAAAAGGCACAGGGTGGGGGGATGGATCAGAAAACATAACCCAACCATTTGCTGCTTGCAAGAATCCCATCTGTCACAACAAGATAAACACAGACTTAAAGTGAAAGGATGGAAAACTATCATACAGGCTAACGGTCCACAAAAAAGGGCAGGAACAGCCATTCTCATCTCAGACACGATAGATTTTAAATTAAATAAAGTAATAAAAGATAGGCAAGGGCATTACATAATGATTAGAGGATCAATCAACCAAGAAGACTTAACAATTATTAACATCTATGCACCCAACGAGGGACCATCTAAATACATTAAGCATCTACTGAAAGAATTTCAAAAATACATCAATAGTAATACAATAATAGTGGGAGACTTCAATACCCCACTCTCACACTTAGACAGATCAACAAAGCAGAGAACCAATAAAGATACAAGAGAATTGAATGAAGAGATTGACAGACTAGACCTCTTGGACATTTTCAGACTCCTCCACGCCAAAAAACTGGAATACACCTTCTTTTCAAATCCACATAACACATACTCAAGGATAGACCACATGTTAGGCCACAAAGACAGAATCAATAAATTCAAGAGCATTGAAATCATCCCAAGTATCTTCTCAGACCACAGTGGAGTAAAACTAACTTTTAACAACAAACAGAAAATTATTAAAAGACATAGAATTTGGAAACTAAACAACATGCTCCTTAAGAACCACTGGGTCAGAGACTCACTCAAACAGGAAATTCAAATGTTCCTGGAAACTAATGAAAATGAAGACACAACCTATCAAAATATTTGGGACACAGCGAAAGCAGTACTGAGAGGGAAACTTATAGCCATACAATCACATATTAAACACCAAGAAGAAGCCCAAATGAACGACCTTACTACACACCTCAAGGACTTAGAGGAAGAGGAACAAAGGAACCCTAAAGCAACCAGAAGGACAGAAATCACTAAAGTTAGAGCAGAAATAAACAACATCGAAAATAAAAGAACCATACAAAATATCAATGAAGCCAAATGTTGGTTCTTTGAAAGATTAAACAAAATTGACAAAGCCCTAGCCAGACTCACCAAAAAAAAAAGAGAGAAGACTCAAATTAGTAGAATTGTAAACGATGCAGGAGATATCACAACTGACACCACAGAAATCCAGAGAATTCTGCGAAACTTCTATAAAGAACTATATGCCACCAAGCTAGAGAATCTGGAAGAAATGGAACACTTCCTAGAAACCTATGCACTTCCAAAACTGAACCAAGAAGAACTACAAAATCTAAATGCACCAATCACAGACAAAGAAATTGAAACCGTTATTAAGAATCTCCCCAACAACAAAAGTCCTGGACCAGATGGCTTCACAAACGAATTCTACAAAACTTTCAGGAAACAGTTAATACCCATACTTGTTAAGCTATTCCATAAGATTGAAGAAACAGGAATACTCCCTTCCACCTTTTATGAGCCAACATCACCCTGATACCAAAAGCTGATAGGGACAGAACAAAAAAGGAAAACTACAGACCAATATCTCTGATGAACATAGATGCCAAAATATTAAACAAGATCTTGGCCAACCGGATACAGCAACACATCAAAAAGATTGTTCATCATGACCAAGTGGGATTCATCCCAGGAATGCAAGGCTGGTTCAACATCCGTAAATCAATCAATGTCATTCATCACATCAATAAAAGCAAAGCCAAAAACCACATGATTATCTCAATAGATGCAGAGAAAGCCTTTGACAAAATCCAACACCCATTCATGCTCAAAACTCTACAAAAAATGGGAATAGATGGGAAATTCCTCAAGATAGTGGAGTCTATATATAGCAAACCTACAGCCAACATCATACTCAATGGACAGAAGCTGAAAGCATTCCCCCTCAGATCGGGGACTAGACAGGGCTGTCCACTGTCTCCGTTACTCTTCAACATAGTATTGGAAATTCTTGCCATAGCAATCAGGCAATAGAAAGAAATCAAAGGGATACAGATTGGAAGGGAAGAAGTCAAGCTCTCACTATTTGCAGATGATATGATAGTATACATAGAAAGACCTAAAGAATCCAGTAGAAAATTACTGGAAGTTGTTAGGCAATATAGCAAGGTATCAGGCTACAAAATCAATGTACAAAAATCAGTGGCATTTCTTTATGCAAACACTAAATCTGAAGAAGAAGACATCCAGAAATCACTCCCATTTACTGTTTCAGCAAAATCAATCAAATACCTAGGAATAAAGTTGACCAAAGAAGTGAAAGACTTGTATACTGAAAACTATGAGTCGCTACTCAAGGAGATAGAAACTGATACCAAGAAATGGAAAGATATCCCATGCTCATGGATTGGAAGAATAAATATCATCAAAATGAATATTCTCCCCAGAGCCATATACAAATTTAATGCAATACCCATCAAAGTTCCACCAGGCTTCTTTAAGAGAATAGAACAAACACTACAATCATTTATCTGGAACCTGAAAACACCTAGAATTGCCAAAACCATCTTAAGGAAAAGAAACAGAAATGGAGGCATCACACTCCCAGGCCTTAAACTATATTATAAAGCCATCATCGTCAAAACAGCATGGTACTGGAACAAAAATAGGCATACAGACCAGTGGAACAGAATTGAAAGCCCAGAAGTAAATCCCAACACCTATGGGCATCTAATCTTTGATAAGGGGGTTCAAAGGATTAAATGGAAAAAGGAGGCTCTCTCCAATAAATGGTGCTGGGAAAACTGGGTTGAAACATGCAGAAGAATGAAATTGAACCACTTTATCTCACCAGAAACAAAAATCAACTCCAAATGGATCAAAGACCTAGATGTCAGACCAGAAACAATCAAATACTTAGAGGAAAACATTGGTAAAACACTTTCCCACATACACCTCAAGGACATCTTTGATGAATCAAACCCACTTGCAAGGAAGACCAAAGCAGAAACAAACCAATGGGACTACATCAAATTGAAAAGCTTCTGCACATCCAAAGAAACTATTAAACAAACAGAGAGACCCCTCACAGAATGGGAGAAGATCTTCACATGCCAGACATCAGACAAGAAACTAATCACCAAAATATATAAAGAGCTCAGCAAACTTAGCCGCAAAAAAGCAAATGACCCCATCCAAAAATGGGCAGAGGAAATGAACAAAACATTCACCACAGAGGAGATCCAAAAGGCTAACAAACATATGAAAAACTGCTCTAGGTCACTGATTGTCAGAGAAATGCAAATTAAGACAACACTAAGATACCACCTCACTCCTGTAAGAATGGCATACATCAAAAAGGACAGCAGCAACAAATGCTGGAGAGGATGTGGGGACAGAGGAACCCTTTTACATTGCTGGTGGGAATGTAAATTGGTCCAGCCTCTGTGGAGAGCAGTCTGGAAAACTCTCAGAAGGCTAGACATGGACCTTCCATATGACCCAATAATTCCTCTCCTAGGGTTATACCCCAAGGACTCCATAACACCCAACCAAAAAGAGGTGTGTACTCCTATGTTCATAGCAGCACAATTCATAATAGCTAAAACCTGGAAGCAACCCAGGTGCCCAACACCAGATGAGTGGCTGAGAAAGCTGTGGTATATATACAAATGGAATACTATGCAGCTATCAAGAACAATGAACCCACCTTCTCTGACCCATCTTGGACAGAGCTAGAAGGAATTATGTTAAGTGAACTAAGTCAGAAAGATAAAGATGAGTATGGGATGATCCCACTCATCAACAGAAGCTGACTTAGAAGATCTGAAAGGGAAACTAAAAGCAGGACCTGATCAAATTGTAAGTAGGGCACCAAAGTAAAAACCCAGTGGTGAGGGGTAGACATGTAGCTTCCTGGGCCAGTGGGGGGTGGGAGTGGGCGGGAGGGATGAGTCACAGTCCTTTGGTGGTGGGAATGGTGTTTATGTACACTCCTAGCAAAATGTAGACATATAAATCAGTAGTTAATTAATATGAGAGGGGGAAATCAATTGTATGTCTCAAAGTTTCTCAAAACACAAACTGAATCTTTTTAATATATAGGCTATGTATTTGATATACGGACTCTCTCAAAAGCCTAGACCAAGTAGATTAGAAGCTTCCAATAGCACAGCTATATACAAGATACTGGGTACTGTACAGCAAACCATAACAAAGGGACTTTTCAAAGTTAACCCAATTAACAAATAATGTGATGATAATATTAACTATTGATTGTCTTTTTGAACCCTAAGACAGCAGGAACCTCACATCTTCACTATAGAGCCCCTACTTCCCCCAGTCCTGGAACCCTTGGATAGGGCCCACTTTCCCGTATACATCTCCCAATCCAAACCAAATAATATTGCATCCGCCGATCACAACCTAACCAAAGCAACGATTGCCATCTCAACATACTTCACCTCAGACTGTATCCAGAGACTTCACGTGTGGAATGACAACCCTTCAGCTTCATTACTCGGGTGAGACCTTTCCTTTAATAGTACACTCTAATTTCATCTCAGGTAGTTCACTTTCTAACAAAGTCCCATAACCTAGATATACACCAGTTTCTGTGAGAGAGAGCTTATGTGCACACGTATCCATAAACTACTGCAAAATATATACCTGAAAGCAGGATTACACTAGAGTTTTCAGTGAGTACCTCCCTAACACTTCCTCTCCACTATTCCAAGCTTGGGATCCATGATTGCTCAACAAATTGTTTGGCTTCATATGTTAACTCTCTTTTCAATCACCAGGTTCCAGATGCCACCAGGATGCTGGCTAGGCTTCCCTGGATTGAAGACCCCACCAATGTGTCCTGGAGCTCAGCTTCCCCAGAGACACACCCTACTAGGGAAAGAGAGAGGCAGACTGGGGGTATGGACCGACCAGTCAACGCCCATGTTCAGCGGGGAAGCAACTACAGAAGCCAGACCTTCTACCTTCTGCAACCCTCAACGACCCTGGGTCCATGCTCCCAGAGGGATAGAGAATGGGAAAGCTACCATGGGAGGGGGTGGGTTATGGGGATTGGGTGTTGGGAATTGTGTGGAGTTGTACCCCTCCTACCTTATGCTTTTGTTCACTAATCCTTTCTTAAATAAAAAAAAAATTAAAAAAAAAAAAAGAATGAAGTGCCTTTTCAAAAACACTTGGTTTCCAAAATGAGCTAAAGTTAGAGTGTATTTGGTAAGTTAAGAGTTGTGCAGAGACAGAAAATGAAACCAGTACAAGTAGAGAAAAGAGCAGAGCTGCCAAGACTGGAGATTGGTCAAGCATAGCAGATGACCCCGGATAGAAAAAGAAAATTGGGGTCATTCAAATTTTCATCCATCTGGATTGTCCTTTCTTAAGCATTCTGAATTCCTTCAGTTCAGCTATTTTATGTACAGCCGCTTTACAAATGAGAAATGAGGGCCCAGGTGGTGGTGCACCTGGTTGAGCGCACATGTTACAAAGTGCAAAAAATCCAGGTTCAAGGCCCACCTGCAGGAGGAAAACTTTATGAGTGGTAAAGCAAGACTGCTGGTGTCTCTCTGTCTCTTCCTCTCTCTCTCCCCCTTCCTCTCAAATCTACCTGCTTCTATCAAATAAATTAAAATAATAAATTTTAAAAATAAGAAAAGCATCATGCTAGAAATGATGGAAAAGACCTCCCAAGCGGTCTCAGATAGTCTTAAAAGATAAACTTTTCAGAAGTCTTATTTTAGAATATGCAGTGTATTTGTTTACACATTCATAACCCACTCAGTAAAGATAGGGACAGGCTGGGAGTATGGATCAACCTGCCAATGCCCACGTTCAGCAGAGAACAGAAAAGCAATTACAGAAGCCAGACCTTCCACCTTCTCCACCCCATAATGACTCTGGTCCATGCTCCCAGAGGCATAAAGAATAGAAAAGCTTTCAAGGGAGCAGATGAAATATGAAACTCTGGTAGTGGAAATTGTGTAGAATTGTACCACTCTTATCCTATGGTCTTGTTGATATTCTTACCTCATAAAAATTAATAACATTAAAAATGCCACATTAAATATAATACTAAGAATTTTTAAAGGAAGCATTAATTGAAGACCTATTAGACTCCAGAAATTCTTACAGAGAAATATTCACAATTTGTCCAGTTGGGGTTGGGGGTGCATTTCTGGCATTTAAAAATAAAGAAGAATCAGTGTGCTTGAGAGTATCAGGTGAGAGGGAGAAGGAGAGGAAGAAGGAGGGAAGAAGGAGGGGGGGAGGAGTGAGGGAGGGGGAAGTGGGGAAAAGGCCCCAGCTGAGCCTCCTTGCCTTCCAGACTTAATAGTCCCTTCAGAGGAAGAGTGGTACCCTCAGGGGATGTGCTTTAGCCTTTGTTCTTCAGGTGCTCACCTGCTTTTTGCAGAGGGGGAGAGAGTGCTGCTGCAGAATATGCAAACACCACACTGGTACTTCAGGGGCCCTGCCTCCAGTCTCCTCTCCCCACCACCTGCAGGGTGCAGGGGGAGGGGTGCTGCTTTCCCTAAGTGGCCCTCCAACTTACCCATCCTTGGACTCAATAAATGCTCAGTTCCCTGATGACTGTCTCTCTTGTATGTAGAGATCTTCCATGTAGAGATCAGCCTAGAAACTTTCCATCAGATCTCAGAGGAGACCCTTGCCTTGCTCCTTCTCTTTTCCCTGCAGCAAAAGTATCTTGCTTTGCTGACACAGTACAAATTCCAAACAGGATGGGTAACTCAGATTTCAAAAAGGGACACTTCAGACTAACTGGCAGGAAGTACATAAATTTCTGCGTATGGGGGTGCTAGAAGTACACCCTTGTTCAAAAATGGTGAACTTAACTTTAAGAGGGTCCCAAGCACACACACCATTCTCATGGGCTTTTGCTTCCATTTGGCTGATGATGTGCATGACAGGTAATTGCAGAGAACTCCAGCATGTTTTCAGAGCCTTGATGTTTTGCTTGCTTATTTATTTTTTTTCTGATGACTCAATTTCCAATTCCTCCAAGCATAACTTCTCTTCTGGACACAGAAAAGGGGAGGGTCTCCTTTAGGAACCTGTTTGAATAGGAACCTGTGTGTTTTGTTTCTGGTGGAGAAGTGTCATTCAGCTTTGTTGTTCCTGTTCTAGTTGTATTCTCCATTAGGTTGGCTATAATCTGAAGATACACCTTTGTTTTCTTTTGTTTTTGTTCCTTGCATTTTTTTCCCTCCATAAATATCCCCTCTGGGCTCTGCCATGTGGTAAAAAAATTTTCAAATACAGGCTCATTAGGATAACAGATATAGTAGGTACTACTGCCTAAGGCAAAATAATTACTGAGATAAATAACTCCTAAGTGATGAGAGGAAGAAGGAGGAGGAGGAGGAGATAGAAGGAGGTGGTGGTAGAGGAGAGGAGGAGGAGAGAGAGAGAGGGAGGAAAGGAGGTAGGGAGGGAATCTAAAAGTGAGTATGATTTTTTTTTTAATGAATGTTAAAAGGGAAATGTCTGTAAGTATGTGTGCATGTTTCTTTACATGATTAGAAAGAATGATGAAAAGTTTCTTACATCAGTAGGATTAAGATGTCTGCTGGGAAGGTAAGTGACACCAGGCAGAGAGAAGCAGAGAGAATAAATTTTAATTAGGGTGACCATATGTTCTGATTTGCCTGGTAAATTTCCAGTTTCCACCTGTTCTTCTGGCATAGTTACTAGCAGTGTTGTCCATTCACTTGCAGAGTGTCCTATTTGGATGATAAATTATATGGTGGCCCTACAATACACAGCCCCCTCTTCTATGTAGGTATGAGTTTTTGGACAATCTATCTTCAATCTCAACTTTTGTTTCTCAAGAGTTTAGATAAGATTATAACAAGGCGGGTGTTCTTTTGCCCAATACTCCTCATATCCACTACAAATTTGGACAAAAAAATATTACCAAGGGGTCAGGTGGTAGCTCACTGGGAGAACACACATGTTACCATGCATGATGACACGGGTTTGAGCCTTCAGCCATGGTATGGGAGCACTTTCAGGGAGAAGTGGAACAGTGTTGCAATGGGTCTCTTCTGTGTGTCTCTTAGGACATAGAGCAGCAGTGGGGAACATCTGGTTTATGGGCAGAGATGGTTTTCAAAATCATTTAGTCTGACCTGGCCAAGGCAACTACAGGTGGGAATTGAAACCCAATAAATCTGGGACCTTTATTTATTTATTTTGTAACAACGTTAAGTGCTAAGTGCCAGATCTAGAAATCTCTAAACAAAAACAACAAAGAAAGTAATTAGTGTATTAGTCAAGATAGGATAAGCTATGCTGAGGTAATTAACAGTCTATAGTCTTACTGTATTAAAACATTTCTTTCCCAGTCATATTGCAGGTCCATCAAAGGTGATGAGGAGACTGCTCTGTGCTGCTCTTACTCCAGGAACTGGTCTGAAGAAGCAGTCACCACCTGGAATGCGGCTAGAAAGCATTGGTTGAAAAATAGAGAGAGGGCCAGGTGGTGGTGCACCTGGTTTGGCACACATGTTGCAGTGCACAAGGACAAAGGTTCAAGCCCCTGATCCCCACCTGCAGGGGGAAAGCTTCATGAGCGGTGAAGCAAGGCTGCAGGTGTCTTTCTGCCTATTTCCCTCTCTACCTCCCCCTCCCCTCTCAATTTCTGGCTGTCTCTATCCAATAAATAATAAATAAAGATCATAATAAAAATTAATAATAAAAAAGAAAGAAAAATAGAGAGACAGCATGGCAGATTTTACTCTGATTCTTAGAGCTTCAACCATCAGAAACCCTCTGTTCCCACTTCATTAGACAGATCAGGTAACATGACTAAACTTAACTTCAAGAGAACAGGAAGCAAAATATAATCATGGACCAGGAGGAAGAACATAAATTATTAATTTTTAATATTTATTTATTCCCTTTTATTGCCCTTGTTTTTTATTGTTGTAATTACTATTGTTGCCGTCATTGTTGGATAGGACAGAGAAAAAATGGAGAGAGGAGGGGAAGACAGAGAAGGGGAAAGACAGACACCTGCAGACCTGCTTCACTTGTGAAGCAACTCCCCTGCAGGTGGGAAGCCAGGGGTTTGAACTGGGATCCTTAAAACGGTCCTTGCGATTTGCAGCCCAACTCCCGAACATAAATTATTCATTTATTTTTTTAATTTCTTTATTGGGGAGTTAATGTTTTACATTCAACAATAAATAAATAGTTTGTACATGCATAACATTTCCCAGTTTTCCATATAACAATACAACCCCAAGTAGGTCCTCTGTCATCCTTCTTGGATCTGGAGTCTCCCACCCACCCACCCCAGAGTATTTTACTTTGGTGCAACATGCCAATGTCAGTTCAGGTTCTACTTGTGTTTGATCTTCTGATCTTGTTTTTCAACTTCTTCCTGAGAGTGAGATCATCCCATACTCATCCTTCTGTTTCTGACTTATTTCACTTAACATGAATTTTTCAAGGTCCATCCAAGATCGACTGAAAATGGTGAAGTCACCATTTTTTATAGCTGAATAGTATTCCATTGCGTATATATACCACAAATTGCTCAGCCACTCATCTTTTGTTGGACACCTGGGTTGCTTCCAGGTTTTGGCCATTACAAACTGTGCTGCTAAGAACATATATGTACACATCCCTAGGTGAGGAATTGCAGGATCATGGGGTAGGTCCATTTCTAGCTGTGTGAAAGTTCTCCAGACTGTTCTCCACAGAGGTTGGACCAATTTACATTCCCACCAGCAGTGTAGGAGGGTTCCTTTGACCCCACAACTTCTCCAGCATTTTCTACTGTTACCTTTTCTGATGTATGACATTCTCACAGGAGTGAAGTGTTATCTCATTGTTGTCTTTATTTGCATTTCTCTGACAATCAAAGACTTGGAGCATTTTTTTCATGTGTTTCTCGGCCTTTTGGATCTCTTCTGTGGTGACTATTCTATCCATGTCCTTTCCCCAATTTTTTGGATGGGGTTATTTCTTTTTTTGTTGTTGAGTTTGGCAAGCTCTTTATATATTTTGGTTATTAGCTTCTTGTCTGATGTATGGCATGTAAAGATCTTCTCCCATTCTGTGAGGGGTTTCTTGGTTTGGGTAGTGGTTTCTTTTGCTGTGCAGAAGCTTTTTAATTAGATGTAGTCCCATAGG
Source organism: Erinaceus europaeus (assembly GCF_950295315.1). Taxonomy (NCBI): domain Eukaryota; kingdom Metazoa; phylum Chordata; class Mammalia; order Eulipotyphla; family Erinaceidae; genus Erinaceus; species Erinaceus europaeus. Next base: position 32,782,503 of record NC_080171.1, on the reverse strand, counting down.
TTTATGCTTGCCTTAGTCTTCTTTGTAGTTGGATTCATTTCATTGAAGATGTCTTTAAAATTTATGCGGAAAAGAGTTCTGCCAATATTTTCCTCTAAGTATCTGATAGTTTCTGGCATAAATTATTTTTTAAATTAAAAAAATATATTTATTTTTACCCCCACCAGGGTTTTTGGTAGGGGTTGACCCTGCACAACCAATGTACTGCTCTCTTTGGCCTTTTTGTTTTCCTCTTATTTTCCTTCATAGGACAGAGAAATTGAGAGGGGAGAGGGATAGAAGAAGGAGAGAGAAAGAAAGACAGCTACAGCACTTCTTCACTGCTCTTGAAACTTCCCCACTGCTGCAGGTGAGGACCAGGGGCTAGAACCAAATTTCCTGTAGCTGGTAATGTGTGTCCTCAACCAGGAATACCACCATCTGCCCCAAGAGACACTCCATTTGTTTTTGTCATCATGGTTTCCCTGCTCTGGGCTGACTTTGTCAGAGAGGAAGAGAAAGACAGATGTAGAATGGGACAGACACCAAAACTTTCCCCAGTCTAGTAAGGAGTGGAGTCATGTCTAGATTACACTCAGAGCAAAGCAGATTCCTTCCCTAGCCAATCTATCTCACTAGTCCAAGAATGTTGACATTTGGTGGAAAGCATGAGTGGCTACCACATCAAGGGATGGATACATAGAACAAAAGATCAAAAACTCCTCTCATAGTTTTTTTTTAATTTTTTATATTTATTTTATTTATTTATTCCCTTTTGTTGCCCTTGTTGTTTTATTGTTGTAGTTATTATTGTTGTTGTTGTTGTTGGATAGGACATAGAGAAATGGAGAGAGGAGGGGAAGACAGAGAGGGGGAGAGAAAGACAGACACCTGCAGACCTGCTTCACTGCTTGTAAAGTGACTCTCCTGCAGGTGGGGAGCCAGGGGCCTGAACCGGGATCCTTATGCCGGTCCTTGTGCTTTGCGCCACCTGCGCTTAACCCGCTGTGCTACAGCCCGACTCCCATCTCATAGTTTTTTAAAAAAAATATCTTATTTATTTATTGGATAGAAACAGACAAAGAGAACTTGACAGAAAAGGGAGAGATAGAGAAAGAGAGATAGAGAGAGATACCAGCAGCACTGTTCCACCACTTTCCCTCAGCAGATGGGGACTGATGACTTGAACCAGCGTCTTTGTGCATTGTAACACATTCGTTCTATCAAGTGCTCCACTGGCTGATCCCTCTCCCACAGCTTTTAAATGTTCTGAATTCTAATTGCTTTTAGGCTAAATCTCATAGAATTAGGGAACTAGGTGTGTCTTTGACTTCATCTCTTTAATGCTTCTCTAAACCTTTTGTTAACCACAGGCTTACTCATTCATCTCTGCTCCCCACTGCCCCCCCCCAAAAGCAGATTTTTTTTTTTAAAAAAAGATCTACATAAGCAGATAGAAGAATATGGACATAAAAGGCTCCTTATCCAGTGATGTCTCTACCTTCTCTCTCTCTCAAAGATTTTTGCTGTATATCCTACACACCTGAGAGGTGATAGTTCAGTGAAAGGGAAAGGTATGTTTACCTCAAGAAAGAGTGTCTTTATAACACTGATCTTCTCAGATGAATCCACTAATGTGAAATTTCTGACCCAATAGGCAGTGATTGCACAGCTCTGAGACTCCTCTCATTATTCATGAAATATGTGCCTTGTGGTGTCAGCGCTCTCCCTGCAGACTAGCTGCCAAGCAATTACTCATTTCCATCACTTAGCGTTTTTATTATTATTATTTTTCAGTGGGTGTCTATATATTCAGCTCACTTCAAGAAGCTAGGCACAGTCCCCAGAATGAAAATGATGCTTGTCTTGTTTGATTTTTAAATAGAAAAGCACTTCCAAGTCCTTAAAAATTGATGTTGTTTTAAACTTTACAACAAGCAAGAGGGGAAACCAGCAGCCGCAGAAAGAAATGGAGAGCAATCAGAAACATTTCCACTGTTGGATATATTTGTTACCCAAGAGCTGCTAGAGGGACTATCTTAGAAGTCTTGATTTATTTCTCTGACTCCCCCCCAGGAGCCCTTGAAAGGAACAATGAATCAGAAATGGTGATGGCTGTGGTAGCTGTCTTTTGCCAGAGGCAGGAGTACTCATGTGCACTGGTCCATACTTGGAAAAGGAACAGGCTCCAAGAATCATGCCCCTTCCTTTACACAACGTTTGCTTGTCAATTGATTACATATACAGTCTAATGGAAAAGAATGGCTGGTATTGCTGTGTGTACATCATGGCACAGGAATATTCTAACTCTAATAGTTGTACCAGAAGAGCTTTAAGTGTTAAAGCTTGATTAAATAAAGAGTCCTAGGTCTTCAGTTTCTGTCCTCTCAAATCTTCTCATAGCTGGTGGTCAGTTGTGGTGCTGATCTCAGCACTTCACATTCTCTGCATCTACCTCTTCTCTTGTGAGCATGTGGCTTCTGATTAAAAAGGGAGAGTCTCTGGGTCTCTTGAATGTAAATTGGCCTATGGTTTACTTAGTCAGCCGTGTGCTGAAGTGATGACAGGCTAAATTTGAGTCCTTACCTCCAAAATTCTTACATGTTGTCACTTGATCTCTCTCACATCCTAGCTATTGCTATGGGAACATACCCAGGCTAACCTTCTTGAAAGTGAAAAACGTAAAACTGCTAGAGCTTAATCTGGTCATCTCCTCTAGAGGCTGAATAGAATAGACAGCCACTGGAACACCCCCACTCAACCAAATTACTGATTCCCCAATAAGGAGACCACCTTGACAGTCATGAGTTGATCCTGATAGACTCCTAAGTAGTACTGTCAAGTGTCACTGAATAATGGGGATGTGTTTGATGTTAGAAACAGTTTTGATGTGCAAATATCATACTCTGTAGTTACAAAAACTTAGATGGTCTATCCTGCTACATATATTATTAGAACCACCCTCATGTATGTAATCTGATATTGATCGAAACTTCAAGTGATTCATGACTATACTGTCTATAATTTATTATTTGAAGTTCTGTGACTGTTACACAAGTCACATGAATAATGGACTTATATCTCACCAGGAAACTTTGGCTTTCTTCTTTTCTCCCTCTCCAACATCCTCGATATATTTTGTTTACTTTCATCTGCCACTTGTCTTCAAATTTCTTTACTTTATTTCACATTTTACTAAGAAGTACATATCACTAATGCTAGATGACAGCACTAGTACAGAGACTGGTGAATCAGAGAACTTTCTCTTAATGAACTTCCATTCTAACTCAGCAGCTCTCAATATTTCTTATCTCAGCTTATTAAATGGATGACATTAATATGTACAAGACACTCTCAAGAGCAGTTTGAGAGTTATGAACAATTTTCTCTTTCTCTACCCATGCCTCTCATGCCCTAGAAATTCCACTTGAATGCTAGTGAGTTTAAGTGCCATTAAAAAGTTCAAAGCATATCATAGATGTCACTCTGAATCATTTTTATTTTGTTATTCTACCTGCCATTAGTTATAAATTACTTGCAATACACTTCTCTGCTGATTGCTACATCCTGGGTTTGATGTCCCAAATGAGAACAACTGGCCCTGAGAAAGAAGAATGCTGACATCCAGGTATTAACTGCAATTCAAAGCATATTGAAAGAAGGGCTTAGCAGAAATGCAAGCAATGGACTACAGGGGACTCAAAAAGGAGCAGTGCATTCCAACTTCTGAGTCCTGGAACACTTCCCCAAAGAGTTGACAACTGATCTAAGCCCAGGGCTTTGACAGAGATTGAGTCACTTCATTAGCAAAAGAGCACTTTCTGTCTCATCTCATCCAAACACAGATGGCCCCTTATCCTTTCCACTGGGCTCAATGGAAGCTGAAATCTCCATCGGAACAAGGAGAATGCAAACTAGTGCCATACCTTGCTGAGACAGACAATGGAAATAGAACACATTCAAACACACTGAGCCCAGTTTTTCCTGACTGTCTCCCCCTACAAAGATGTTTAAGGAGTCAGCCTCTCTCACTTGCCTTCCCAGATAAAATAATAATAATAATTGTTATGACACAAACATAATTAGCATATGGCTCAAGTCAGCCTGATGAGCATACTACAGATGCAAACCCACAAGTTGTGGGTGCACAGAAAGTTATTTAAACTAGTCTCTGCCGGAAATAGCTTTATGCTCCTGTTCTATCTTTGTTCCTGTGGAAGTTGTGCTCTGTCCCTGCTGCCCTTGACCTGCCATGACACTTCCCCCAGGACCTAAAACATGTGAATCTGAGCATTGATAACTAACTTAAAGACTCATGGCTCTCTGCCATCATGGCTAGCTGGTCTTTAAACCTTTGCCTGTTTTGCTGTACCTAAATAACTCATGATGTAAAAACCTCCCCTTTGTTTAAACCCCAGAAGAAGACATGCAAAGTTTTTTTATTTTTAATTACTATAAGTAATTAAAATAAATAAATAAATAAATAATCATGCTGGATACACTGGTTGTCCCTCATCTGATTAATGGCAGAGCAAAAAAAAAAAAATTCTTGACACCAACCCCCTCCTCGGGCTGATGTTCTTTCCAGTTTACTGAGTGTATGGTGATATTTAGAAGTCCTTTTTAACCTTGGATTCTGAACCATGTTTTCTTTTGAGACTTGCCTGCATATTCCTGCTTCTGAGGACAAATCACAAGAGTGAAAGCTATTCCTGTAGACAGAAGCCTTAGGGATTTAAGAAGATTCTTCTTTTTTCTTTTCCATTTTTTTGTAAGAAAAAAATATTTTCTTATCTCTTTCTCCCATGTCTTTTCTCACTAAATGTGATCTTTCAGCTTCATTCTACTCCATGATTTCCCCAAATGGTTTCCCAGTTGTGTGATGGCACAGGAACAGGAAACTGCTTCCCAGTGGAAGTATCATACTAACAGTAATGAAGTTCTGAAGAGCTAAGACCACATAAAGAAGGAATGTTGGACAGATGTGCATTCTTTATATATTGTTTGAGAAAAGGAGTTTTGGCCAGATGGGGAAGGTGTGTGGAGCCTTTTCTGCCTTCCAGGAAAAATCACAGTACAGTCTTTCAGAGTTGAAGAGCAAAGCTAGGCCTTCCTCTGCCGATTCTTTTGAGAAGCAGCTGCCCACTTGCTGCTGAGGCCTATAGAGACTGAATGTTTGAAGGCAGACAGCAATTCAGAGATGTACAGAATATTTTCCTACCATTGCACATTCCACAAAACAGAGCTTCTGATCACAGAACTCATGAACAGTGAGTGGCCTGATTCACCCAGCCATAATGTCAGTGCCCTCAAATGGGTGCTGTGTTGGATACACTCCATGAGTAAGTGACACAAGTTTTCATGGTTCCCACTTTTGCTGCACTTTCCCCTTTCCCTCAGCTTCCTGAGGACTCATTAGGAGCCCCCTATGACCAAGAAAGAATACACAGGCTCACATCCTAATGATTCAGCAGATAAACTGTCAGCACCTAAAAGCAGATGGGTCTGAAACCACATTTTCACTTAGGGAGTTATTGTTAAGGGGTTTCCTGCCAGGAAACAGAACTTTCAAGCAGTATATCTGGCTACTCATTTTTTTTTTTTTTTTTACTGAAAGGAGAGAGATCAAGATCCTGCCTATTCAAGGGCAGGGGCTAATGGCTTGGTTGGATGGTTAGGAAGCTGAAGAAACAACACTTTTTTAAAAAGTCAGTACCAAGGAGGCCTGGAGAGAAGACAGTAGCTAGGTCTCTCACAATGGGAAAAATAGTAAAAGATCATTATGTCATAAAATAGAAACTTTTTAAATGATTAGTTGGGTAAAGTGTCCAGCCTCTGTTTTGAGTGACATCTGCCCATTCCAATTGGATTAATAAATGTTGTTACCTTGTTGATGGAGATGGAGGTGATGGACAGACTCAGCTATATTAACTTACACTTGCCCAGGCTCCAGCCCTGCTCCATGTCTCCCCCTCCTTGCATGCTGTCCATCTGCAGAGGAGAAGCTACCCAGAGACCCCAGCTTTCCATGGGCATCTCAAGCCACCTTCTCCATTGTATCATTTTGGTGGTTTATGTACTGGGCTCCTCTTCTTTTACTTTACAATCTGACTCCAGGAGCTTGCTAGTATACTGGGAGGATATATTAATAACTTGTTTTTCATCATTCCACTTTTGCTTCCAGAGGCATTTTTACTTACCCAGCATGGAGTCATGTTTTTATAAAGTCAAATGTCTGTAATAAGTCCCCTATTCTCATAGTATTCCTGAGGTTTATGAGAAAGGACTTGAGTTCAAAGCCCTCTGACCCCACTTGGGAAGAGCTTCATAAGTGGTAGAATGATGTGATAGGCATCTTTCTTTTCCTCTTTTTGTTTCCTTCAATCAAATATAAGGGGAAGAAAGGGGGGAAATTAAACAAATGGTCACTGAGAGCAGTGGAATCATTGTGTAGGCACTGAGTCCCAGCAATAATCTTAGTGGCAAAAAGAAAATGAAAAAAAAGATGGAAATGGAGAAAGAGAAAGAAGGGATGAAAGAGAGAAAGAGAGAGAAAAAAAAAGAAAGAAAGGGAAGGAGAGGAAAGGAAGTGAGAAAGAGGAAGGGAAAGTAGAGAAAAAGAAATAGGAATTTTAGATTAATGAGGGCTGTGATTCTCTCTCCCATTCTCTTTCTTTTGTTCTATATGAAGTTGTAAATTTAAAACATTAGATCCTATATAAGAAAATATGAAAATCTGTCTTAATCCTTGTAAACCTGAAAAATTGTAGTTTTAAAATATATTGATTTGTTTATTTTGGATAGAGATGGAAAGAAACAGAGATAGAAGGGGAAGATGCAGAGTTAGAGAGAAAGAGAAAAACCTGCAACATTGCTTCACCAGTCATGCAGCCCCCCACCCACAACCATACACACACACCTTGCAGGTGGGGACCAGGGGCTTGAACCTAGGTCCTTGTACATGGTAATATGTGTGCTCAGCTAGTGGTCACTGGATGGTTCTGAAGAATTTATTTACTTACTTATTTATGATTTAATAATGATTGACACGTTTATGGGATAGTAGAGGTACAATTCCATACAGTTCCCACCATCAGAGTTCCATATCCCATCCCCTCCATTGGAAGTTTCCCTGTTCTTTATCCATTTGGGAGTATGGACCAACGATCTTTATGGGATGCAGAAGACTGGAGTTCTGGCTTCTATAATTGCTACTCCAAGGGGAAGCAACAGGTCGATCCATATCCCCACACTGTTTCTATCTTTCCCTAGCCTGGGGTAGGGCTCTGGGGAAGTGGGGTTCCAGGACTCACTGTTGAGGTCATCTGCTCATGGAAGTCAGTAAGGCGTTATGGTAGCATCTGCAATGTGGTGGTTGAAAAGCATCAAGATATGAAGCAGAACAAATTATTTAATAATCAGGAACCTAAGTAATATGATAGATGAGATTTGGGGTCTTCATCATGGGAGAAGCTAGGAAGTCTACTTTAGGTATATTCCAAGGGGCCCAGGACTTTAGTTTCGCCTGAGCTCCACAGCGAACATGCAAGTGGGCTGAAAGTGTTATCTGGGAAAATGGTGTTAGTTGGGAATAGTATTAGAAAGTTGGATCAGGGAAGAGAGTAGCTCCAAAATGTGGGAAAAGTTTATAAATACAATTAACTGTAAACCCCATCCATCTGACCTAGGGCCCATGTTTATATACATTTAGCATAGGAGTCTGTGTACTCTCTGCATCCCTGTCAGTCTGAACCCACATTCCATGGACACAGCTAGGTATATTCTAATCTGCACTCATTTCAGGACCAGTCTTCCTCAAATGGCAGAGTATGTTGATCTAGCCTCCCTTCCTAAAATAGGGCAGTTTCTACCATTGTAGTTCAATATTGAGGGCAAGTTCCTGTAGCAGCCCACAAGAAGGTTTATGATGTTGTTCTTGATGAAGATGACCAGTGATGGTGGAGAGAGGGATCTGTTAAAGGTCTATCCCATCTTATCTATGTAGGAAATCCCAGGATTCCCTGACTAAGGCCTCGGATGATGGGGTGGCCTAGTAGTCACCAAAAGGGTCATCATTGAAGTATACTGGTCTCTTGCCTTTTTCCAGTTTTTGTAGTCCTCACTTTATCTGACAGGGTTAGGCTTAGAGTGATTAAAGGTAATAGGTAAGGAGGATATCTAGGTACAAGTAGAAAATATGGGATCCTCCCACTCATAAACAGAAGTTGACAAAGAAGAACAGAAATGGAAATGCAAAGCAGAATTTGACTAAGTTTGGAGTATTGCACCAAAGTAGAAAAACTTGGAGAAGGGGGAGAGGGAGGTTCTCAGCTCTACTATAGGGAGGTTGGGGGTAGGGACACAGAAATTTGGTGGCAGGAATGGTGATAATATATACTTCTATTAACTTATAGTCTTATAAATCACTATTCAGTCAATACAAGAGTGGAAAATTGATTATCTTGATCTTTTTAATATATAGACTTCAGTATTGAGTATATATTCCTTTAATCTAAGTGCTTACAGTTTCAAATTAGTAAAATGACTGAATTTAAACACTGGAATTAAATGGTTAATTCATTTATAATAATGAATTTTTAAATATTAAATCACCTATAATCTTAGACCAGGGAGACCAGAAGCAACTGGTCTTACCAGTATATAAGATATAGTTATTTATAAATATCATTAAATTACTATGATAAGGTCTTGTATGGAACCTCTGGGGCTTTGCTTGTTTCCTTTCATGCTTCTTTTGATCCATACCATTTGACACTGCAGCTGCTAAATTCAGCCAAATCAAGGCAACCACTGCCACTTCACCATGTTTCACATTGGACTGTGGCCAGAGATGCCAGACCTGGGATGCCAACCCTCTAGCTCCAATATTCAGGTGAGATCTTTCCTAGCTCATAGAACTCATAAGGTCCTGAAATATTTTATCTTAAAGACAATGGGGGTCCATAGTAGACTTTGAAGTGGGAAAGTTAGGTATTCAAGCCTGAGATGGACAGTAATACTAAAACAGCCATGAAAAGAGGGTGAAGAGTCATGGTGGCAGTGAACTAAGCTGGAAACTCATGTAGCCATCTAGACAAAAAGTAATAGTGAACTGACTCACAAAGCCAGCAATATGAAATGAAATGAAAAGACAAGTGAAAGTACTGAGCATTTCATAGTTAAGCATCTATTTGCCTAACATGGAAAAAAGAAAGGGGCCAATTGCTTTTTTTCCCCAAGTCATTGTCTTTTCATATTTGTGATTAATAGTGGTTTAAAAAATTAAATGAACACAGATATAACTCTATACCATCCCCACCACCAAAGTTCTGTGCCTCTCCCCTCCCCAAAATAAATATCACAGTTCTCATGAAGTCTTAGTTTGTCTCCACTTCTGTTATGTTTGTTAGACATGTGTTTCAGTTCTCTAGATTCAACATGAAATCATTTAGTAGTTGTTTTCTTCTCTTTCTTTATTTTTTTAAATACTTTATTCATTTATTAATGAGAAGGGTAGGAGGAGAGAGTGGGTTGGGGGAGAGAAAGAGAGAAGGAACCCAGTGTCACTCTAGTGACATGAGTTACCAGAGATCGAACTTGGGACCTGATGCCTAAGAATCCAGTGCTTGGGGTCCAGGCAGTAGTGCAACAGATTAAGTGCACATGGTGTGAAGTGCAATGACTGGCATAAGGATCCCAGTTTGAGCCCCTGGCTCCCCATCTGCAGGGGGTTCACTTCACAAATAGTAAAGCAGGTCTGCAGTTGTCTATCTTTCCCTCCCTCTCTCTGTCTTCCCCTCCTCTCTCAATTTCTCTCTGCCCTATCCAACAATAACATCAATAACAATAACAACAACAATGATAAACAACAAGGGCAACAAAAGGGGGAAAATGGCCTCTAGGAGCAGTGGATTTATAGTGCAGGCACTGAGCCCCAGTAATAACCCTGGAAGTAAAAAGAAAGAAAGAAAGAAAGAAAGAAAGAAAGAAAGAAAGAAAGAAAGAAAGAATCCATTGCTTTATCTACTGCACCACCTTCTAGACTACTTCTCTATACTTATTTCAGTGAACATAATCACCTCAGGTAGCATCCATTTAGTCCCAAAGGACACAATATTATCTTTTTGACTTCAGAGCAGTCTTCCATGGGATATATATCCCATAATGTCATCATTCAGTTATCTATTGTCTGGCATTTAAGCTGCTTTTGCTCTTAGGATGTTGTGAATAATGCAGCTACGAACATAGGGGTGCACATGTCCCTACAAATTAGTGTTTTCATGTGCTTTGGATAAATGCCTAAGAGTAGTGTTGCTGGATCCTAAGGCAATTTCTTTTTTTTTTTTTTTTTAGGGACTTTCCATACAGTCTTCCAAAGGGGCTGCACCAGTTTACATTCCCACCAGCAGTCTGACAGAGACCTTTTGTTTAGAAAGGGACCAATAACCCATCAGTTTTCCTTCCTTCCTTTCTTCTTTCCTTCCTTCTTTCCTCCCTTCCTTCCTTTCTTTCTCTCTTTCTTTTCTTTTTAAGCCTCTGTCTGGAGTGAAACCTTACATTTCCAGGCCAAAGTAAATCATAGAACCCCACCCTCCAGGGAATATAAAGGTACAATCCTATTACACAGTCAGAACCAGATATCCTTCTGTGGACAAATCTAATATCTACCCCATTGGCTACTGCTTCACTGTTAGAAGGTTTATCTAGACTGCCTTGAACCATGAACTCTCCAGAGATGAGAAAAGATGTTATAAGATCCCACCCGTGCAGCAAGTAGTGATGCTATTAATTCCCACAGGCTTAGTTAGGAAGCCTTAAGGGCTCAGCTATTTATAGTCTGAAACACCCAAGACATTTCCTGACACATTATGGATGTGGAGTACAGTAATAGCCTGAGTAGAATTTCTGTTCTGGTTTCTATCTTGTCAAGAATCTTCCCTGCGGTCCACCTAGGGCCTCCTCAGTCCTACCCAGGGCTTGTTCTTCACCTCCTGGCCTGCTGTGCATGGTGACTATTAAGCAGCTGTCCCCACCCACCATGGGGAGGACTGTGCATCCACAAGGCATTGTTAGAGCAGCAGCATATGCTGGTGGAGCACTTAGGGAGTGGGCTGAATGGAACACACAGGGACTTAATTGAATTAAAAGCAAACACTCTGGTTAGTCTGGTCTGCAGTTTTTACAGACAGAAAAGCTGTCTGCTTTCACATGATCTGCTAGCCTTTGGGACTTCTCCACACTTCCTACTGAATTCAGAAGCTATCATTTATTCCTGTGTGCGCTCAAAATTCCAGAAACCAAAGAAAAGACAGTCTTTAGAGACACTGCCACAATACCTGCTAGAAAGAGACAAAAGAGTTTGTGTTGAGGACAGGGGGAGGGGGAGAGATAGCATAATGGTTATGCAAATAAGCTTTCATGTCTGAGGCTTCAAGTTCCCAGGTTCACTCCCCCACACCACCATAAACCAGAGCTAAGAAGTGCTCTGGTTAAAGCTACCATGGGAGGGGGTGGGTTATGGGGATTGGGTGGTGGGAATTGTGTGGAGTTGTACCCCTCCTACCTTATGTTTTTGTTCACTAATCCTTTCTTAAATAAAAAATTTAAAAAAAATGTTTGAATTGAGAATGAACAAGGGTCTTAGGGTATTCCCACATGTGTTGCACGTTGCTTGGTACTTCCCAGCCCATTTAAGCTGCATTCACTGCATTCATGGTGATCAGTAACAATCAGGTTACTGTAGATTGTAGGGACTGGAGAGACAGCATAATGGTTATGCAGAAGAGTTTCATGCATAAGGCTCCAATGTCCCAGGCAAAATTTCAAACACTACCACAAGCCAGAGCTGAGCAGTGGTCTGATCTTTCTGACTCTCTCTCTCACTCTCTCTCTCTCTCATATAAAATAAGTAAAATATTTTTTAAAGAATATAGATTGTGTAACCTACCCAAGGGAAAATATAAATCAGAGAGTCTTGATATTGTCTCAAATATAATTGACTTTTTTTTTTAAAGATAGAGACAGAGAGATAGAGAAAACTGAGAAATAACATAGCAAAGAAGCTCCCTTCAGTGTAGTGTGATCCAGGCTCAAACCTGGGCTATACACAAAGCAAAGCAGAACACTCTCCAAGTGAGCTATTATGCAAACCACTCCCCCCCATCAAAATCTGATTTTAGAATCATCTGAGGTGAGTTTTAACAAAACTTATTAAGTTTAAGGAACATTGTTGGCCAGTGTTCCCTTCATCTTGAGATATCTGAATGGTCCTCAACTTTGCCAAACAAAGGCACAGGTTGAAGAATGATACTATGAAACTTTTCTTGGATAATCTCAACACAATCTGTTCTCTTATTATATATATAAAATAAATGCAGCCTCCATACTTTCACATAGCATCATTTCTAGTTGCTGTACTATGTATAAGTAGTTTTAGTTTCTCTCCAAAGTATATATTCCTCTAATTTGTTTTATTTTTCTTTTCCTTCTTACATTAGTTTTTTTCCTCTCTCTCTCTTTCATGTCTTTCTTGCCTCTCCCTTTTAAAAATATTTATTTATTCCATTTTGTTGCCCTTTGTTGTTGTTGTTGTTATTACTGTTGTTGTTATTGATGTCATCATTGTTGGATAGGACAGAGAGAAATGGAGAGAGGAGGGGAAGACAGAGAGGGGGAGAGAAAGATAGACGCCTGCAGACCTGCTTCACCACCTGTGAAGCGACTCCCCTGCAGGTGGGGAGCTGGGGGCTCGAACCGGGATCCTTACGCCGGTCCTTGTGCTTTGTGCCACCTGCGCTTAACCCACTGTGCTACCACCTGACTCCCTCTCTCTCTCTCTCTCTCTCTGTCTCTCTCTCTAAATTAACCAGAGAACTGCTCAGCTCTGGCTTATGGTAGTGTGGGGGATTGAACCTGGGACTTCGGAGGCTCAGGTATGACAGTTTGTTTGCATAACCATTATGCTATCTACCCCCACCCTTCTTGCCCCCTCTCTTATCTACCTACCTACTCACCCTGCTAGAATCTAAACACCGTGAAAGTTGGGAGCATGCCTTCTACATAGCATGTAAACTCATGCTCAGTAGACATTGTGATTGGTTAAGGGGGTGCATATGTAGGGGATTACAAAGTTTACCTCTTGAGTTGCTTGGCCTAAGAACCCAAGGGACATGACTCCTCCGAAACACAGAGCTATCAAGAGAAAAATATTCCTTGCTTTCTAGTCCTTGCAGGGCCAGGGAAGAATCATAATGAATGGATGTTCTTGGCCTCACTCCCTCTCTACTCAGACAATCGCCTTAGGCCAGTCTGAGCAGAATTGCAATTGAGAGACCAACAGAAGCCCGTGTTCCAGTCTGCTGGGCCATTTCCCCACAGGTTTTTAAGAGGCTGAAATTCATGGGGCCTGACAGCAAGCTAAGGCCCTATTCTGCTTCAGGAGGATGCCCAAGGCAGCCAAATGCCCACTGTTCCCTGTGGGGAAGAACAAAACATCTCAATCCCTAAAGGGAGAAAAGAGTAGGAAAAGTGTGAATACAGGTTCTGCATTTTGGCTTTGGTTATTTGCATTTGTCTCCAAAGAAACTGCCAGCTACCATCCCATATAAATATGTGGATCCCACCAGAGTGAAATGAAGATTGAAGCAGGAGTCCCTGGCTCATTTAATTTTGCATTCTTTTTTCCTCATGTGATAGCATTTTCCTGTAATTCTTAGAAAAATGTTGGTGAAAAGAAGCTGTTTTCATCTGAGAAATATGTTGAAGAGATCAATCAAAAGGCCCATCTCTTGGCTTGCATGAACAAAGCTACAATACACAGGGGACCACCAATATTTCTTTGAGATACTGATTACATTTCCTGTGGGTATACAACCAGAAATGAGATTTCCGGATCATACAGTATCTCTATTTTTAATCTTTTGAGGAGTACCCATGTTGTTTTCCATTGTGACATTGCCAGTTTGCATTCTTTTCAGCAGATCACTGGATCCATAGATAAAGAAAATACATTCAGCCTTTATGAAGAAGACCCTGTCATTTGAGACAACATGAATAAATTGGAGGAATATTAAACTAAGTAAAAATGAGTCAGATAAGAAAAAACGCTACAGGTTATACTTGGTTCTAAAATGTTAAACTCACAACAAATAAAAAATAAGAAAGTTAAACTGACAGAACCAGAGATCAGAACAATGGTTACCAGAGAAATGGTGATGGTTTCAGCCATAAGTATTCCCAGCTGTGACCATAAGCTGCAAGCTCAGACCAATAGGGACTCAGAGGTGACACAGGCTTTGGTGCTAAATATAAATATAAAAGTTAATGGATGACAGTAAATAGTTAATTGTATCTACAGAATTTTTTTTTCAAGGAAGGGAGCTACTCACTGTCCTAATGTAACTTTCTAGCCCTTTGCCCTACTCTGAAACCATTTTCTCAGACAATATTTTTATCCAACTTCATGATAGTTATCCAACTCAAGCAAAACTACCATAGTGGTATGCCCCCAGGAGCATGCCTAAAATGGACTTCCTACCTTTCTTCTACTCTAAGATCCCAAATCTAATCTGCTCTATTCCTACTTTTTGGTCCCTATTCATTAACCATTTTGCCTCAATTTATGTCCTGCTGCCTTCCAGACACCAACTTGCAGATGCTACCATGATTCCATCCTGTCTTCTCTGGGAAAACAACCTCATCAGTGTGTCCCAGAACCTCTGGTTCACTGGGGGAGGAGAAAGAAAGGCTTCTTCTTCTTCTAGCGTTTGCCCTTCTTCCATAGCCAGTCAACAGCGTAAGGTTGAGCCTGATGTAAAGTTTCGAGACCTCCTTTGAATCTGAAAGGCTAGTGGTATGGATTGACCTGCCAACACCAACATCCACTGGAGAAACATTATAGAAGTCAGAACTCCTCAACATCCAAACACTAGCTAAGGAAATAAGCACAGGAGTGAGTAAAGAGTTTGAAAGAATTGTAATCAGAAATACAGGAACAACAAATGAGAATCTGGAAGAAAACACTAATTATCTGAAGGTTATTAGAGAGCTGAAAGCTGAAATAGCTGAGCTAAGAACACAACTACCTGAACAAGCTAAAACAGTATCAGAACAGGGTAACAAAATAGATGAACTCCAGAAAACAGTAGAGGGGAGAGAGAATAGAATCAATGAGGCTGAAGACAGAATTAGCAAGATCGAGGATGAATTAGAGTCAACTAAAAAAGAAGTAACAGATCTCAAAAAGAGATTAAGAGATACTGAAAACAACAACAGATTCCTATGGGATGACTTCAAAAGAAATAATATATGTATTATTGGCTTACCAGAGGAAGAAAGAGAGGGAGAGGAAGAAAGCATTCTTCAGGCCATAATAGCTAAAAACTTCTCTACTCTAGACAACATAAAAGATATAAAAGTTCAAGAAGCCCAGATGGTCCCAAACAGAATTAATCCAGACTTAAAGACACCAAAACACATCATATTTAGAATGAAAAGGAATAAGGATAAAGAAAGGATCCTGAAGGCTGCAAGAGAAAAACAAAGAGTCACCTAAAGAGGAAAACCCATAAGATTATCAGGTGACTTCTCCACACAAACACTACAGGCTAGAAGAGAATGGCAAGATATCTATCTAGAGCTCAGTGAGAAAGGCTTTCAACCAAGAATACTGTATCCTGCTAGACTGTCATTCGACTAGATGGAGGCATAAAAACCTTCTCAGACAAGCAACAGTTGAAAGAATCAACTATCACCAAGCCAGCCCTGAAAGACGTTCTAAAAGGTTTCCTATAAACAGACCACTATAAATATGCGATATATCAGAACACTCTAAAAATCTACAACAATGGCGTTAAAATATCCTCAATCTTTGATATCAATAAATGTCAATGGCCTGAATTTACCTATTAAAAGACACAGAGTAGGAACATGGATCAGAAAATACAACCAAAGAATATGCTGTCTACAGGAAAGCCACCTAACTCAACAAAACAAACACAGACTTAAAGTGAAATGATAGAAAACTATCATATAAGCAAATGACCCACAAAAAAGGGCAGGAACAGCTATTTTCATATCTGACATGCTAGACTTTAAAATAGATAAGATTAAAGAAGATAGGAAAGGACACTACTTAATGCTCAGTGGATAAGTCAATCAAGAGGACTTAACAATTATTAACATCTATGCACCCAATGAGAAACCATCTAAATACATAAAACATCTACTGAAAGAGCTACAGCAATATATTAACAGCAACACAGTCATAGTAGGGAATTCAACAACCCACTCTCTCAACTTGACAGGTCATCCTGTCAAGAAAATCAATACAGACATAAGGGAGCTAAATGAAGACATAGATAATCTAGAACTATTACATATTTTCAGAGTCTTTCATCCCAAGAAACTGGAATATACATTTTACTCAAGTCCACATGGGTCATTCTCAAGGATAGACCATATGTTAGGCCACAAAGACAGCATCAGCAAATTCAAGAGCATTAAAATCATCCCAAGCATCTTCTCATACCACAGTGAAATTAAAATAACACTTAACAATCAACAAAAGATTAGTAAGAGTCCCAAAATGTGGAAGCTCAACATTACATTTCTTAACAACTACTGGGTCAAAGAAGAAATAAAGGAAGAAATTAAAATGTTTTGAGACTTCAATGAAAATGAAGACACAAGATATCAAAATACTTGGGACACAGCTAAGGCAGTACTGAGAGGGTAGTTCAAAGCCATACAAGCACACATTAGAAAACAAGAAAAAGCACAAATAAACAGCCTGATTGCACATCTTAAAGACCTAGAAGAAGAAGAACAAAGGAACCCTAAAGCAACCAGAAGGACAGAAATCAATAAAGTTAGGGCAGAAGTCAATAACATTGAAAATAAGAAAACCATACAAAAAAAATAATGAAAGTAAATGTTGGTTTTTCAAAAGAGTGAACAAAATCAACAAACCTTTAGCCAGACTCACAAAACCAAAAAGGTTGAAGACCGAAATAAATCAGATACTAAATGAAAGAGGAGATATCACAACAGACACCGCAGAAATTCAACATATCATGTGAGGCTTCTATGAACAACTATATGCCACCAAGATAGAGAACCGGGAAGAAATGGACGATTTCCTAGATATCTATCAACTTCCAAAACTAAATAAAGAGGAACTAGATAACATGAACAAGCCCATCACAGCTAGTGAAATTGAAACAGTTATCAAAATCTTTCCAAAAATAAAAGTCCTGGACGAGATGGTTTTACAAAGAAATTCTATAAAACCTTCAAAGAAGAACTAATACCTCTACTTTTAAAAATCTTCAGAAGATTTAAGACACTGGAATACTGCCTTCCAGCTTCTATGAAGCCAATATCACTTTGATACTAAAAACAGACAGGGACACAACCAAAAAAGTAAACTACAGGCCAATATCTCTTATGAACATAGATGCTAAAATATTGAACAAAATTCTAGCCAACCAGAAACAGCAGTAAATTAAAATGATTGTTCATCATGACCAAGTGGGGTTTATCCCAGTGATGCAAGGTTGGTTTGATATACATAAATCAATCAAAGTGATCCACCACATCAATAAAAGCAAGACCAAAAACCACATGGCCATATCAATAGATGCAGAGAAAGCCTTTGACAAAATACAACATCCCTTTATGATCAAAACACTACAAAAAATGGGAATAGATGGAAAATTCCTGAAGATAGTAAGAGTCTATATATAGCAAATCTACAGCCAACATTATGCTCAATGGTGAAAAACTGGAAACATTTCCCCTCAGATCAGGTACTTTCTATGGCTGCCCACTATCACCATTACTAGTCAACATAGTGTTGGAAGTTCTTGCCATAGCAATCATGCAGGAGCAAGGAATTAAAGGGATACAGATTAGAAGAGAAGAAGTCAAACTCTCCCTATTTGCAGATGACATGATAGTATATATAGAAAAACCTAAGGAACCCAGCAAGAAGCTTTTGGAAATCATCAGGCAATATAGTAAGGTGTCAGGCTACAAAATTGACATTCAAAAGTCAGTGGCATTCCTCTATGGAAACACTAAGTTAGAAGAAGTTGAAATCCAGAAATCAATTCCTTTTACTATAGCAACAAAAACAATAAAATATCTAGGAGTAAACCTAACCAAAGAAGTGAAAGTCTTATATACTGAAAATTATGAGTCACTACTCAAGGAAATTAAAAAAGACATAAATAAGTGAAAAGATATTCCATGTTCATGGGTTGGAAGAATTAATATCATCAAAATGATTATACTACCCAGAGCTATCTACAAACTTAATGCTATTACCATCAAGATCCCAACTACATATTTTAGGCAAATAGAACAAATGCTACAAATGTTTATCTGGAAACAGCTAGAAATGCTAAAACAATCTTGAGAAGAAAGAACAGAACTGGAGGCATATACAAATTTAATGCTATCCCCATAAAGATCCCAAGCACATTTTTTAGGAGAATAGAACAAATGCTACAAATGTTTATCTGGAACCAGAAAAGACCTAGAATTGCCAAACAATCTTGAGAAAAAAGAACAGAACCAGAGGCATCACACTCCCAGTTCTCAAATTGTATTATAGGGTCATTGTCATCAAAACTGCTTGGTACTGGAACATGAATAAACATACTGACCAGTGGAATAGAATTGAGAGCCCAGAAGTAAGCCCCCATACCTATGGACATCTAATCGTTGACAACGGTGCCCAGACTATTAAATGGGGAAAGCAGAGTCTCTTCAATAAATGGTGTTGTAAAAATGGGCTGAAACATGCAGAAGAATGGAACTGAACCACTATATTTCACCAAATTCAAAAGTAAATTCCACGTGGGTCAAGGACTTGGATGTCAGACCAAAAACTATCAAATACTTAGAGGAAAATATTGGCAGAAATCTTTTCCACATAAATTTTAAAGACACCTTCAATGAAACGAATCCAATTACAAAGAAGACTAAGGCAAGCATAAACCTATGGGTCTACATAAAATTTAAAAGCTTCTGCACAGCTAAAGAAACTACTAGCCAAACCGAGAAACCCCTCACAGAATGGAAGAAGATCTTTACATGCCATACATCAGACAAGAGACTAATAACCAGAATATATAAAGAACTTGCAAATCTCAACAACAATACAAAAAATAACCCCATCCAAAAATGGGGGCAGGACATTGACAGAATATTCACCACAGAAGAGATCCAAAAGTCTGAGAAACACATGAAAAATGTGTTTGATTGTCAGAGAAATGCAAATAAAGACAACAATGAGATATGACTTCACTCCTGTGAGAATGGTATACATCAGAAAAGGTAACAGCAGCAAATGCTGGAGAGGTTGTGGGGTCAAAGGTATCCTCCTGTACTGCTGGTGGGAATGTAAATTGGTCCAACCTCTGTGAAGAACAGTCTGGAGAACTCTCAGAAGGCTAGAAATGGACCTACCCTATGACCCTGCAATTCCTCTCCTGGGGATATATCCTAAGGAACTCAACACACCCATCGCAAAAGATCTGTGTACACATATGTTCCTGGCAGCACAATTTTTAATAGCCAAAACCTGGAAGCAACCCAGGTGTCCAACAACAAATAAGTGGCTCAGCAAGTTGTGGTATATATATATATACACATACACACAATGGAATACTACTCAGCTACAAAAAATGGCGACTTCACTGTATTGTTGTATGGAAAACTGGGAAATGTTATGTATGTACAAACTATTGTATTTACTGTTGAATGTAAAACATTAATTTCCCAATAAAGAAATTTTTTTAAAAAAGAAGTCAGAACTCTTACCTTCTGCACCCTCACAACAACCTTGGTCCACACTCCCAGTGAAGTGATAGGAGGAAGAAGATAAAAGGGCTCTGAACTACAATGTCATCAGCACCCAGAGAGAGAGAGAGAGGAAAAGGAGAGGGATATATGGAGGTAGTAATGTTGTCATGAGGGGCTTGGAAGGGAAGACAGGATTGGATTAGGAAGAAAAATGGGGCAATTATGTATAAAAGTAGATAGTTAGTTGTAGATATGATGGCTGGCTTATGTGGTGGTTTACAGTGGAGTAACTGAAGATTCAGAATCCTGGGAGTGGGAATGGAGTAGATTTATACCCCTGTTGACATGTAATTTTGTAAATCAATATTAAATCACTAATTTAAAAATTTAAAAAAGAGAGGATTAGGAATGGCGAGTGGGGGGCTTTTGATCAAACAGCATGTAGTTACATTTATGAAGAATAAGCAAATCTAGAAATGCAGTATAAAGCATTATGACTATAGATAATAATACTATTGGAATACAAGAAACAAGATAAAAGTGTTTATTTCAGGTTTTTTTGACATATACATAAACCAACACATAGAAGCACACACATGGTAATTAATAAGGAGTTGGATATGTTAACAAGATGACTAGTAATTATTTTACTTTGTACAGCAAAACATCATGCTATATACCATATTTTTCAAGGTTTATCTTGTAAAGTTTATGATATGGGGGTAGAGACTGAGAAAGAGAAAGATGGAACAAAACATTACTCTGTACCAGGAACTGAACTTAGACCTCATGCTTGCAAATCTGGTTACTCAACCACTATGCTATATCCTAGGACATGATCCTGCAGTTTAAAATAGAGAACTTTTATTTCAAAGCAAGTTTCTCTGAATCACCAGTTCCTATTATTGGATAGGATTTTCCTTCCTAACAAAATAGGTTGACTTTACACACTATGTAAGAGAAACTTTAATTCATTCTTGAATTACATCTTTTTTTTTTGTCTTGATAGCATTTTTTTAAACTCGTGTACAAAGCACAAAATGTTATTCAAATTACAAGCAGAACTATGGTCACAAAACAAATATTGCATCAAATATTAATTTAATTAATGTCAGTAAATAGAATTCAGCCAACTGGATGAATATTTCTTTGCATCAAATTCTCAGTTCTGCTAGACATGCTTCCATTTAAAATTTTTCTTAATTTTTTTAAATTTAGTTTTCCTTTTGTTTTATTTTAAATTTAGTTTTCCTTTTGTTTTATTTATTTATTTTTTATTGTTGTTGCAGTTATTATTGTTGTTATTCATGTCATTGTTGTTAGGACAGAGAGAAATGGAGAGAGTAGGGGAAGACAGAGGAGGGGAGAGAAAGATAGACACCTGCAGACCTGCTTCACTGCCAATGAAGGAACTCCCCTATAGGTGGGGAGCTGGGGGCTCAAACCAGGATCCTTAAGCCAGTGCTTGCGCTTTGCACCATGTGCACTTAACCCACTGCACTACCGCCTAAGTCCCCATTTAAAATCTTTTATGAGAGAGATACAGAGAGAGAGAGAGAGAGAGAGAGACAGGGAATGAGAGAGAGAGAGCAACCGACCAGAGCACTGCTCAGCTCAGAGTTTATGGTGGTGCTGGGGATTGAATTTGGGACCTCAGAGCCTCAGGCATGAAAATCTTTTGCATAATCATTATGCTGTCTCCTCAGCCCCAGTCATGCTTCCTTTTACTGTCTGCTTAGGGGGAAAACTTTTAACCAAAGTTAACATGTAGTAAGTTAAGAAGAGAGAATATCCTTAGAATAAGGATAAAGAGATTCCATATTGTTCAGGAAGGTGGCACACTCATCTAAATCCAGCTAGTGAGCAGCTCTAATGATCCAGCTCTTGAAGATGGGAAGATAAGTAGGATTCCTATCAGATGTATCTAGCCATTAAAGACCTGTTGTCTTATTCCTTTCTC
This sequence comes from Erinaceus europaeus, assembly GCF_950295315.1. NCBI lineage: Eukaryota > Metazoa > Chordata > Mammalia > Eulipotyphla > Erinaceidae > Erinaceus > Erinaceus europaeus. The sequence continues at coordinate 32,760,755 of NC_080171.1, read as the reverse complement.
TAAAATTATGTTTACAAAATACAAGAAACTCTCCAGGGGACATGCTGATACACTGTGAATGTTAACAATTTCCACATCACTAACATAAAGTTGACACAATGACTTCTATTAATGCATCAAGCTTTATTTTTTCTTTTATTTTCTTTTTCATGCCTCCTGGTAGCGACATCTCATGGCAGTGATGAAAAAGAATCCCATATCTCCCTTGATAGTTGAAGGTAATTATTCCCAGTTGCTGTAATACAAACTTGGCTGGCTCCAGTGGAAATCTCATTAACGATGACAACCTGAAAGTTGCTACCACTTAATCTCAGGAACAAGGAAACTGTCTTATACGTGGATAGGAAACTGTCTTATACGTGGATGCTGAGACACATTTCAAAAAGTATCACTGATAGTTAAGTTTGTATCTTTGAGAGGCTTGGCCCCTGAAACAAATAGCCTATTTAGCTTCTTTTGACTGAGTGAGCACTGGAAGACATTGATATTGTTGTTTGACATCATTTAGATCTCCCTTATACACATCTACAATATTGTTTTCTCAAATATTTTATTAAGTAATGCTGGCTATAATTTTCTTTTTCTTCCAGGGTTATTGGTGCTGGCACTACGAATCTACTACTCATAGCAGATTTTTTTTTTCCATTTTACTGGATAGGACAGAAAGAAATTGAGAGAAGAGAAGGTGGAGAGGGAGAGACAGAGAGAGACAGAAAGACATCTGCAGCCCTGCTTCACTGCTTGTGAAGCAACCCCCTCTGCAGGTGGGGAGCCGGGGGCTCTAACCTGGATCCTTGTGTGGGTCCTTGCATTTAGTACTGTGTGCACTTAACCCGGTACACTACCACCTAGCCCTCAGCTATAATTTGTACTTCATGATATAATAAAAACAAATATATGTTCTAAATTATAATATATTTTTTTTAATTCCCCCCCCTCATAAGCTGTTATTTTAATGTCACTTTCTATTTTTAGCTTTCCTTGGTAAGTTACGATGATAATATGGATATTAATAATAATGATACCAACTATCAATAGTTTGGGGCACTTACATATTAATGTGCAGCAATTTTCAGAGCAGTATACATAAATATTCAGAAAACATGTCTGAATAGGTTTAATTATATCATCACAGTAGGTGACGTAGTTTGAAATTGGCCACTGTGAAAGTGTTCACACCATGGAAAGTAGGAAACAATACAAATCACAGCATCTTTCCCTGAATTGGGCTATTGAACAGGTATTTAAGCATCACTGGCTACAAAACTAACAAGTAGCTGAGTTGAGATTTAAATTCTGTTCTGCCTCAGATTAGGATGTGGTACACTGAGTGGAATACACATATCACTGCGTACATGGACCAAGGTTCACGCCCCAGGTCCTCACCTACAGTAGAGTGTGGTGAGGAACTTTACTAGAGTTGAAGCAATGCTCTCTCTCCTTCTTTATTACCCTCTTCCTCTCAATTTCTCTCTGTCTCTATCAAATAGATCAATACAATACAATACAATACAATACAATACAATACAATACAATACAATACAATACAATACAATACAAACATACATTTTATTCTGTCTGATTCCAAACTTGGTGGAAACCACGAGCCAGAAAGTCAGGGGACTTTTATTCACATATATGTTATTTGTTATTGAAAAGAGACAGGCAGAAATTGAGAGAGGAGGAGGAGATAGGGAGAGGGAGAGAGAGAGAGAGATACCTGCAGCCCTGCTTCACTGCCTGTGAATCTTCCCCCATGCAGGTGGGGACTAGGGGCTTAAACCTAGGTACTTGGGCACTGTAATGTGAGCACTTAACCAGGTGTGCTACTTCTTGGCCCCTGAGACTTTTATTCTTGTTTCAGCTTCCAGCATGGAATTCTGTGTCTCGAGGAAAGTTTCTTCATTATCTATCAAGCATTTCATTACCAACGACATGTAATTTTTTTCATTATTTTATTCATCCTATATGAATAAAAGTATGAAAAATAATAGACAATAACATTATATTTTGTTTTGGTATAAGTAAGGATTCATTATGTTATCCTAGTAGCAGTGAAGTAAGTATCATAAGTAAGAATAAAAAGCACATGGTCAGTATGCTTCTCTATAAGGGAGCTTATATCAATCATTCTTTAAGTTTGTTCAGCAAATAGCAAAAATTCTGGATAGACATTTAGTCATTATTTAATGGAAAACTATTAATGTCATCGCATGAATCATTCTTGCCACAGGGAACCACACCACTCCTGAGAAATCTTAACACTCCTGTGTGCTTTCTATAAACACCTAATGTGCTACAGAAGTGAAGTGCTTTTCTTTTTGCAAAACTTTCACAAATAATGTCGAACTTCTGATCCCATTCTGGCCTCTGGGGAACTGAGGCATTAATAGTGTTAAGTCCATTCCAGGCACTATACCACATTGAGAGTATGGGAACTAGAGTTAAAGATATGTTTGCTTGTTTGTTTATGAAAGAGAGAGAGTAAGGGCTGAGTATTCAATTTCCAGCATATGTGATGCCAGAGATTGAATTTAGCACCTCCTACATGCAAGTCCAGTGTTATAGATAGCATTAAGGCATCTCCTGGACTTAGAATTAAATACTAACACCTGACAATATTACTTTAAGTTCCACCTGCATGAAAACACAGTGCTATCAAAGTTTCAGTATTATTTGGTTTTTATTAAATTTCCTACATCATGTGAACCCATAAATTAAAAAAAAAAAACTTTTTTTCCTTAAAGTGTAATTCTGGTTATCACAAGGAACAGAAAATCCTAGCATGACATAGTTAATAACATTTTTTTAATAATCATTATTCATAAATTCTCAAGTGACTTTGGTGGGCATCTGGTTGTCATTAAGAGGATTAAATTTATCAGACAGTCATTTTGCCTAATTAGGTGGCTAACTGGCAGGGCCTTTCTTACTGAAAAGCATTAGAATCATCAGGAAAAGCCTCAAGAAGTCCTTGACTGAAGCGTTGTGTCATGTTTTACTGGGTTTCATTAAATTCTCACTTGCAGTCTCTCTGAGTCAGTTTGAGTCAGATCCCTGAACAAAGCTCACATAAGCAATTTTTAACTTAAATTGGGGGCAACTTAACTAGAAATATAAATAATAAAGCGAATTAATATACCAGATCCCATTTTACAGAGAGTGATTTATGTTTTGGGATGAAACTCGCTTTGCATATGGTTAACATCTGCAATTTTAAATCTTAGAACAAGAACAGGATAACAATTTTTGGAATTCCCAATTAGAAAGCTTTAATTCACCCTGAGGTAGAGGAGGAGCTTCAGGTATCATAACAGGTGTTAATTGGAAAAATACCAACTGCTCTTTCACTTAGTAACTAAAAAGCTACAATCCAATCATATGTTCATTTTTCATGTATATATAAAATCAAAGGCTGTAGCATTATAGAGTTAATGTTAAAATGTCATCTAAATTATCTTAAAATGGATTAGGCCTAGAGTAAATAAACAAGGCAAATTATTGGCTTGAGTGAAAAATACTAGGGCAGAAATCCAGTCAATATTTTACTAATACTAGGGGTGATGACACTTGAATAGGCAGGTCGAGCCTTTCTCTTTTGGTAATGTCCTTTTACTTTATCCCTAAATGGGATCCTGCATTCTAATCTCTGAATTCAAACATTTCTCAAGAATCCTGTGGAGGCTGCCCACAGTTCACAGGTCTAACAACTCTATCAGGGAAAAAAGGAAACAGTAATAATTGGATCCCATGAGTCTCTACTTGCAACAGTCAAAGAATAGAAGATAAACTGATTGAGTCATGTGTCCAGGCAGCCAGGCTTGGGAAACACCATTTGGCAGAAATTAACCAGAGGATAGAGAAGAAGAATCAGCCCCTGGGACCTCTTCCTGCTTGCCAGTGACTATGAATGTGCAAACACACTCACTATCCAAGACAGGGAAACTCCAAGCATAGCTTTTTACAATCCATTAATGCTGACTTACAGTGAGGAAAGATATAATAACTTTCCAGACATCTTGCGAAAGTTTATGGCCTGCCAAAGACATAAGGCACCAGACCTGCCCTCACATGAAGCTGTCTCACACAAGATATCTTGTCTTTGACAGGAGCTGAATTGTTTTTCAATTTCAGTATTTTTCTCATCATTTTCTTTTTCCTTCCCACAAAGTTGAACCACATCTTGAAGGCATCAAACTTTAAAGCCTTCGTATGTAAATAATTTATGTGCAAAAGCAACATGATCTGGGCAAAGTGGGAGAATATCAGTGATTTCACTAAATCATAATAACTGAATTTATTTTCAAGTGGCCAGTAGTTTGGATAGCAGAATAGACTTTGGCACATGGTGATTTTGTTAACAGAAGGTTAAATCTGCAGCCCAGGAGCTTAGTTCAAAATTGCCACTGTCTTAGTATTCAGTCTGCATATCCAAATAGAATGGGTGGAGAACTCTATAATTTCTCATTGAAATAGTTATAGCAACCTGTGTTTTGGCAAGTGGAAGTTTTTTTAGTCCTTGGGTTTCTTAATCTATAAAATGTGAAGTTGGAGCCCAAAGGGATTCATACTTACTGCAACGTTTTGTTTTATTTATTGCACATAGCCTGTAATAAACCAGAAAGTTCTCTGTAGCAATAGGTGACTTGTTTTAAGTAAAATTTTAAAGAGGGAAATTTGGGATCCTTGTTAAATACTAACCACAGCAGGGCAATTATAGAGTTTGATGAAGGGAAATAATCCATTACAAGCATAATTCACTGAGTACTGCCCACAGACCCTGGGGTCTGCCAAGAGCTTCTTCTATGGGCTTTATTGGTGTAATAGAGCTAAAGAGAGCTAAAGACATTTTTTTTTAATTTGCCACCAGATTGTTTTTAATTTTCTTTGATAGATGGTGAAAGAGAGAGAGAATTAGAAAGAAAGAGACAGAGATAGAAAAGGGAGATAACTGCAGCTGTGCTTCACCATTCATGAAGCTTTTTCTCTGCGGGGGGGGGGGGACCAAGAATTTGAATCTGAATTTATTGTAGTTTTTAGTGCATAGTACCATGAAAATGTGTGTTTTACTGAGTCTGTTTGCACAACCACTATAATATCTCCCTTGCTCCTGAAGACTTTTTTTAAAACCCACATTGACCTTCAACATTTCTGTTCACTCAGACAAATGGCTTAATTTATATTAAGAAACTGAATCGGGCGGTAGTAGTAGTGGTTAAACACACATGGCGCAAAGCACAATGACCCGCATAGGCATAAGGATCCCACCTGCAGAGGAGTCACTTCACAGTCGATGAGTCAAGTCTGAAGGTGTCTTTCTCTCCCCTCTCTGTCTCCCCTTCCTCTCTCCATTTCTCTCTGTCCTATCTAACAACAACGACATCAATAATTACAACAATAAAACAACAAGGACAAGAAAAGGGAATAAATAAATAAATTTATATAAAAAAGGGGGCGGGTGGTGGCTCACCTGGTTGAGTGCACATACCACAATGCGCAAGAACCCGGGTTTGAGTCCCCGGTCCCCACCTGCAGAGGGAAAGCTTTGAAAGTGGTGAAGCAGTGCTGTAGGTGTCTCTCTCCCTCTCTATCACCCCCTTCCTATCCAATAAATAACGATTAAAAAATTTGTTTCTATCCTAGTTATCCAATAACTAACGATTAAAAATTTAAAAAAAAAAAGAAACTGAATCTGTCTACTATGGATTTTCTCTTTCAGAGTCTACTCAAGAGCACTACATACTCAGAAAAAAAAAAAGAACCTATCCAAAAGTGGAGAGAAGATATGGACCAAATATTCACCAGAGAAGATACCCAAAGGATGAATAAATGCTTGAAGCCACTGGTTATCAGAGAAATGCAAAGAAAAACAATAATGAGATACTACTTCACACCTGTGAGAATATAGTAACAGCAAATATTGGAGAGGGTGTAGGATCAAAGGAACGCTTCTATTCTGCTGGTGGGAATGTAAATTGGTCCAATTCTTGTGGAGAACAGTCTGGAGAACCCTCACAAGGCTAGAAATGAACCTACCCCATGACCCAACAATTCCTCTCCTGAGGATATGTCCTCAGGAAAGAAACACAACTATAGAGATGTTTGTGCACTTATGTTCATAACAGCACACATTTTTAATAGCCCAAAGTTGGAATTAACTCAGTTGGAATTAAATTATTGGAATTAAATTGTGCTGTTATGAACATAAGTGTACAAACATCTCTATGGATGGTTGTGCCCGCCCCAGGATATATCCTCAGGAATTATCCAGCAACATGTGAGTGGCTAAGAAAGTTGTGGTATATATACACAATGTTATACTACTCAGCTATTAAAAATAATGGAGCTTGAAGGAGTCATGTTAAGTGAAATAAGCCCAAAAGAGGAGACTGAATATGGAGTGATCTTATTCATAGGCAAAATTTAAGAAAAAAGAACAGAAAGGGGAAGCACAAAGTAAAACTTAGACTGGTTTGTTGTATTGCACCAAAGCAAAGGACTCTGGTAAAGGAAGGTGGGGAGGGCAGGCGGTGGAGATTTAAGGTCCTGGTGCATGATGTTGGAAAAGGACATTAAGTTGGAGGTGACAGTGTTTTATAGACACTCGTCATGGTGAAATGAGAAATTTTACACATTTGTTAACAACTGTACTGTAAACTATAAAACCCCCAATATGAGGGAAAAAAGAGATCTCACAGACACACATACAAAGAGTATGGGCAAATTAATATTGTGATTTCTTTCAGAGTTGTAATAGTAAGACGGGGTTAAAGGTATTAATAAGTCATTAAGTAAGTTTGATAGGCCTCCATTCAAGTAGAAGGAAATAACCTAGAAGTTCATCTTTTCTTCTCTTTTTATGACATCTTAAAAAACGTTTCTGTGGGCCAGGTGGTAGTGTACTCAGTTAAATACACATACCTCCGTATGCAAGGACCCAGGTTCAAGTCCCCACTCTCTACCTGCAGGGGGAACACTTCACAAGCATGCAGCAGTGTTTCTCTTTTTTATCTATCTCCTTCCCCTCTCAGCTTCTTGCTGTCCTGTCAAATAAAAATAGAAAGAAAAAAAATGGGAAAAATGGCTGCCTGGAGCAATGGATTCATAGTGCCAGCACTGAACCCCAGCAGCAACCCTGGTGGCAAAAAAAAATGTTTATGGCACTAAGAAGATAGCATAATGGTTATGCAGAAAATATTCATGCCTGAGGTTCTGAATTCCCAGGTTCAATCCCTTGGCATCACCAGAAGTCAGAGCTGAATAGTGCTCTAGTCTCCATCTCTCTGTCTCTCTCAACTCAGGAAAGTTGAGTGAGTAGTATAAAGAGCATAGAGTCAGAGAATATATCAAACCACATAAAACCTTTCCTGAGTCAAAAGCCTCAAGTTCTACAGTCAGTTTGAACAGACTTAATATGGAGCAGACATTGCACTTTAGAAATCAGTAGCATGATGTAGATTGAAGCTGAACCCCAGATTCAGAACTGCTGTAGGATAGTAGCTTACCATAGAATTCAAAAGAATCCCCCCTTTTTTAAAATCTCCTTTGGATTTTTTTATTAGGACTTAAAATGGTTTAAGATGTTATAAGATTATAGGGCTATAGTTCACTACCAAGCCCAACAACAAAGTTCTGTGACCTCACTCCTCACACCCAGCCCAATGATAAATACCAAAGTTCTTCTCACAGTCTTAGGGACAGTTTGACCACTTTTTTTTTTTTTTGTAAATTCATGTGTTTCAATTCCCAGAATATACAAACATCTTGAAGAAAGTTTTTTCCTTAACTTGCAACATGGAATAGAAATATAGGTCTTGTTTTTAAATCTAAAAATATAAGAACTCACACAACCTCAAGTTAGTTTATCCTACCTAGTTTATCTTACCAACTCCTGTAAAATGGATTTTTTCATCACATCTTTCTACCTGTCAAATGATCCAAGTGAAAAAGTAATCCTGAGGTTTAGAAATGAAAACAAAGAGGTTTGCAAGCTTGTATTTATTTTTCATAATGTTGGCCAACAAGCCACAATCTTGTGTAAATGGCATCTAGAATGTTTAGGTGAGAGCTGACATGATGATGCTCACTATTGATTTGGAATGGATTTCTTTCTTTCTTTTTTTTTTTTCTTTCTTCCCATTTTTCTCCCTTTCTTTCTCTCTTTGTTTTTTCTTATAGAGACAGAGAGAAATTGAGGGGGAGGGAGAGAGAGAGAAAGAGACCTGTATCACTGCTTCACCACTCTGAAAATTCTTCCTTACTGGTGGAGACTAAGTACTTGAATGCTGGACTTTGTATATTATACTGGACTGGGTATGCAACTCCCCAACACCAGGAGAAGTTTTTTTTGTTTGTTTTTTGTTTGTTTTTTCCTTTGGTTGATTATACAACAAAAATACTACTTAAAGAAAGTAACTTTTCTACCCTCTCCCCATATTTCTTTAAGATTCATTTTTACTTCCTATGCTTTTCTTTACAGTGGGGAGAGTACATTCACTCATTTAGAGGAATCATGACCCACAATACAAATTTTCCCTTTCACAGAGTCAATATTAAATGCTATCCTGATATCTTTTAATCGCCTATATTTCACATGAAAGATCAAAGCACAACTTTCAGTTAGTACTTCACGGTGGTACTGCATAGTGCCATTTCTAGCATCAAAAAAAAAAAACCTTGTTTTAAAAAAATTTATCTATTAAAGAGTGATAGGGAAAACTAGAATATCACTCTGACATTTGGGGTAACAGGATTCAAACTCAGGACCTTATAGTCTACCATTGCACATCTTTCGGAACTGTAGCATTCAGGTACTTTTGCTGACAAAACTCTTTACCACATGTTATGATAAAAAATGTTAACTGATGGGAAAAAATTTATAAGCGTTCTCATATATTTTTGGGGTTTGTTCTTATTGGCAATATCCGGTCATGTTCAGGATAAATTCTGTGTCTGGAACATGGAATTAAACTAACTACCCCATTGGGAACTCCAAGTTGCATTTTGCATTAATAATTATTTTCTACTGAGTTTTATGTTCTCTGTGGCCTAAGGGCACCTGAAGAAGCAGAGCTGATGAGTAAAAGCTACATTCTCTTATGTGAAGAAGTAGGCAAAATGGAGTCAGTTTCATTTATGCTAGAATCCTAGGTTTATATATAAAGGAATATTTTTTTTCTAACTTAAAACTATTGTTTCATTATAGAAAATCTGAGAAGAAATAGTTTTATTTATATTTCTTAATTTATTTAAAATAATTTTTTTGGCCTTCAGGGTTATCTCTGGGGCTTGGTACCTGCACTATGAATCCACTGCTCCTGGAGGCTATATTTTCCCTTTTTGTTGCCTTTGTTGTTTATTGTTGCTGTTAATATTATTATTAGTAGTAGCAGTAGTATTGTTATTGCTGTCAAATAGGAGAGAGAAATTGAGAGAGGAGAGGAAGACAGAGGAGAGACAGATACCTGCAAACCTGCTTCACCCTTGTGAAGCAATCCCCACCTGCAGGTGCAGGTGGGGAGCCGGGGGCTGGAACAGGGATCCTTATGCCTGCCCTTGTGCTTTATGCCATGTGTGCTTACCCTGTTGCACTACCACCTGGCCCTGAAGAAATATATATTTTTTAATTTTAGCTTGAAGATAGCTCACTTAATAAATAACATATCTGGTTTTTTTGTTTGTTTGTTTGCTTGCTTTTAGATTGAGTCAGAAAGAGACCAGAGCACTGAAGTTTCTTTCAATGCCAGAGGCTAGACTTGAATCTGGGCCATGCACATAGCAAAACAGCACACTATCCACATGAGTTGTCTTCCCAACTAGCCCAAGAACATGTCATGTTGTCCATTTGGTCCCCAGATTTGAGCCCTGACACCATATGGAATCATGTGTGGCAACAGGAAAGTTCCATGAATGGTAGCATGCTCTAATGTCTTCCTTTCTCTCTCTGTCAGTCTCTTACACTTGTCTTTCAAAAATGAGGGAGGCTGCTCTGTGGTGGTACTGTGCATGCACCAGGATCTATGTTCATTATTCCTTCAACATTATACTAAAAATAATGAAATGTGTTTGTGTGTCTGGGGTGGGGTGGGTATTCAGGTCCTGGTGGACAAAGGTGAAGGAGGACCTGGGTGGAGAAATTTTATACATGTACCAACAACTGTATTTACTGTTGACTATAAACCATTAATGCCGCCAATAAAAAAAAAATACAATGAAATGAAATTTGGCTATAGAGATAGTGCAATGACTAGGATGCCCACATTGTCATGTGTGTGACCCATTTCAGTTGTAGCAGCACCTGGAGATGCTATGACAAGGAGGAAACCATGGTACTGTGGTGTCCCTTTCCTTTCTTGGTCTCTGTCTCTATCTGAATGGAAAAAAGGGGACTAGACTAATGAAATCACACATGTGCAAGACTCCTCCTCCTTAGCAAAAGCTAATATTTGAGGTTGTGATTTTGTGCAGTTGAGTATGCTATTTTTTTAATTTTTTATTTAAGAAAGGATTAGTGAACAAAAACATAAGGTAGGAGGGGTACAACTCCACACAATTCCCACCACCCAATCCCCATAACCCACCGCCTCCCATGGTAGCTTTCCCATTCTCTAGCCCTCTGGGAGCATGGACCCAGGGTCGTTGAGGGTTGCAGAAGGGAGAAGGTCTGGCTTCTGTAATTGCTTCCCCGCTGAACATGGGCGTTGACTGGTCGGTCCATACTACCAGTCTGCCTCTCTCTTTCCCTAGTAAGGTGTGTCTCTGGGGAAGCTGAGCTCCAGGACACATTGGTGGGGTCTTCAATCCAGGGAAGCCTGGCCAGCATCCTGGTGGCATCTGGAACCTGGTGATTGAAAAGAGAGTTAACATATGAAGCCAAACAATTTGTTGAGCAATCATGGATCCCAAGCTTGGAATAGTGGAGAGGAAGTACTCACTGCAAACTCGAGTGTACTTCTGCTTTCAGGTATATATTTTGCAGTAGTTTATGGATATGTGTGCACATAAGCTCTCTCTCACAGAAACTGGTGTATATCTAGGTTATGGGACTTTGTTAGAAAGTGAACTACCTGAGATGAAATTAGAGTGTACTATAAAAGGAAAGGTCTCACCCGAGTAATGAAGCTGAAGGGTTGTCATTCCACACGTGAAGTCTCTGGATACAGCCTGAGGTGAAGCATGTTGAGGTGGCAATCGTTGCTTTGGTTAGGTTGTGATCGGCGGATGCAATATTATTTGATATGGATTGGGAGATGCATACGGGAAAGTGGGCCCTATCCAAGGGTTCCAGGACTGGGGGAAGTAGGGGCTCTATAGTGAAGATGTGAGGTTCCTGCTGTAATTTGATCAGGTCCTGCTTTTAGTTTCCCTTTCAGATCTTCTCACTCAACTTCTGTTGATGAGTGGGATCATCTCATACTCATCTTTATCTTTCTGACTTAGTTCACTTAACATAATTCCTTCTAGCTCTGTCCAAGATGGGTCAGAGAAGGTGGGTTCATTGTTCTTGATAGCTGCATAGTATTCCATGTGTATATATACCAAAGCTTTCTCAGCCACTCATCTGTTGTTGGGCACCTGGGTTGCTTCCAGGTTTTAGCTATTATGAATTGTGCTGCTATGAACATAGGAGTACACACCTCTTTTTGGTTGGGTGTTATGGAGTCCTTGGGGTATAAGCCCAGGAGAGGAATTACTGGGTCATATGGAAGGTCCATGTCTAGCCTTCTGAGAGTTTTCCAGACTGCTCTCCACAGAGGCTGTACCAATTTACATTCCCACCAGCAATGTAAAAGGGTTCCTCTGTCCCCACATCCTCTCCAGCATTTGTTGCTGCTGTCCTTTTTGATGTATGCCATTCTTACAGGAGTGAGGTGGTATCTTAGTGTTGTCTTAATTTGCATTTCTCTGACAATCAGTGACCTAGAGCAGTTTTTCATATGTTTGTTAGCCTTTTGGATCTCCTCTGTGGTGAATGTTTTGTTCATTTCCTCTGCCCATTTTTGGATGGGGTCATTTGCTTTTTTGCAGCTAAGTTTGCTGAGCTCTTTATATATTTTGGTGATTAGTTTCTTGACTGATGTCTGGCATGTGAAGATCTTCTCCCATTCTGTGAGGGGTCTCTCTGTTTGTTTAATAGTTTCTTTGGATGTGCAGAAGCTTTTCAACTTGATGTAGTCCCATTGGTTTCTTTCTGCTTTAGTCTTCCTTGCAATTGGGTTTGATTCATCAAAGATGTCCTTGAGGTGTATGTGGGAAAGTGTTTTACCAATGTTTTCCTCTAAGTATTTGATTGTTTCTGGTCTGACATCTAGGTCTTTGATCCATTTGGAGTTGATTTTTGTTTCTGGTGAGATAAAGTGGTTCAATTTCATTCTTCTGCATGTTTCAACCCAATTTTCCCAGCACCATTTATTGAAGAGAGCCTCCTTTTTCCATTTAATCCTTTGGGCCCCCTTATCAAAGATTAGATGCCCATAGGTGTTGGGATTTACTTCTGGGCTTTCAATTCTGTTCCACTGGTCTGTGTGCCCATTTTTGTTCCAGTACCATGCTGTTTTGATGATGATAGCATTATAATATTGTTTAAGGTCTGGGAGTGTGATGCCTCCATTTCTGTTTCTTTTCCTTAAGATGGTTTTGGCAAATTTAGGTGTTTTCAGGTTCCAGATAAATGATTGTAGTGTTTGTTCTATTCTCTTAAAGAAGCTTGGTGGAACTTTGATGGGTATTGCATTAAATTTGTATATGGCTCTGGGGAGAATATTCATTTTGATGATATTTATTCTTCCAATCCATGAGCATGGGATATCTTTCCATTTCTTGGTATCAGTTTCTATCTCCTTGAGTAGCGACTCATAGTTTTCAGTATACAAGTCTTTCACTTCTTTGGTCAACTTTATTCCTAGGTATTTGACTGATTTTGCTGAAACAGTAAATGGGCGTGATTTCTGGATGTCTTTTTCTTCAGATTTAGTGTTTGCATAAAGAAATGCCACTGATTTTTGTACATTGATTTTGTACCCTGATACCTTGCTATATTGCCTAATAACTTCCAGTAATTTTCTACTGGATTCTTTAGGTCTTTCTATGTATACTATCATATCATCTGCAAATAGTGAGAGCTTGACTTCTTCCCTTCCAATCTGTATCCCTTTGATTTCTTTCTCTTGCCTGATTGCTATGGCAAGAACTTACAATACTATGTTGAAGAGTAACGGTGACAGTGGACAGCCCTGTCTAGTCCCCGATCTGAGGGGGAATGCTTTCAGCTTCTGTCCATTGAGTATGATGTTGGCTGTAGGTTTGCTGTATATAAACTCCACTATCTTGAGGAATTTCCCATCTATTCCCATTTTTTTGTAGAGTTTTGAGCATGAATGGGTGTTGGATTTTGTCAAAGGCTTTCTCTGCATCTATTGAGATAATCATGTGGTTTTTGGCTTTGCTTTTATTGATGTGGTGAATGACATTGATTGACTTACGGATGTTGAACCAGTCTTTCATTCCTGGGATGAATCCCACTTGGTCATGATGAACAATCTTTTTGATGTGTTGCTGTATCCGGTTGGCCAAGATCTTGTTTAATATTTTGGCATCTATGTTCATCAGAGATATTAGTCTGTAGTTTTCCTTTTTTGTTCTGTCCCTATCTGCTTTTGGTATCAGGGTGATGTTGGCTTCATAAAAGGTGGAAGGGAGTATTCCTGTTTCTTCAATCTTATGGAATAGCTTAAGAAGTATGGGTATTAACTGTTTCCTGAAAGTTTTGTAGAATTAGTTTGTGAAGCCATCTGGTCCAGGACTTTTGTTGTTGGGGAGATTCTTAATAACGGTTTCAATTTCTTTGTCTGTGATTGGTGCATTTAGATTTTGTAGTTCTTCTTGGTTCAGTTTTGGAAATGCATAGGTTTCCTGGAATTGTTCCATTTCTTCCAGATTCTCTAGCTTGTTGGCATAAAGTTCTATATAGAAGTTTGACAGGATTCTCTGGATTTCTGTGGTGTCAGTTGTGATATCTCCTGCATCGTTTACAATTCTATTAGAGTCTTCTCTCTTTTTTGTTTGGTGAGTCTTACTAGGGGTTTGTCAATTTTGTTTAATCTTTCTAAGAACCAACATTTGGCTTCATTGATCTTTTGTATGGTTCTTTTATTTTCGATGTTGTTTATTTTTGCTCTAACTTTAGTGATTTCTGTCCTTCTGGTTGCTTTAGGGTTCCTTTGTTCCTCTTCCTCTAAGTCCTTGAGGTGTGCAGTAAGGTCGTTCATTTGGGCTTCTTCTTGGTGTTTAATATGTGATTGTATGGCTATAAGTTTCCCTCTTAGTACTGCTTTAGCTGTGTCCCAAATATTTTGATAGGTTGTGTCTTCATTTTCATTAGTTTCCAGGAACATTTGAATTTCCTGTTTGAGTGAGTCTCTGACCCAGTGGTTCTTAAGGAGCATGCTGTTTAGTTTCCATATTCTATGTCTTTTAATAATTTTCTGTTTGTTGTTAAATGTTAGTTTTACTCCACTGTGGTCTGAGAAGATACTTGGGATGATTTCAATGCTCTTGAATTTATTGATGCTGTCTTTGTGGCCTAACATGTGGTCTATCCTTGAGTATGTGTTATGTGGATTTGAAAAGAAGATGTATTCCAGTTTTGGGGGGAGAAGGAGTCTGAAAATGTCCAAGAGGTCTAGTCTGTCAATCTCCTCATTCAATTCTCTTGTATCTTTATTGGTTCTCTGCTTTGTTGATCTGTCTAAGTGTGAGAGTGGGGTATTGAAGTCTCCCACTATTATTGTATTACTATTGATGTATTTTTGAAATTCTTTCAGTAGATGCTTAATGTATTTAGATGGTCCCTCCTTAGGTGCATAGATGTTAACAATTGTTAAGTCTTCTTGGCTGATTGATCCTCTAATCATTATGTAATTCCCTTGCCTATCTTTTATTACTTTATTTAATTTAAAATCTATCGTGTCTGACATGAGAATGGCTGTTCCTGCCTTTTTTTGTGGTCCGTTAGCCTGTATGATAGTTTTCCATCCTTTCACTTTAAGTCTGTGTTTATCTTGTTGTGACAGATGGGATTCCTGCAAGCAGCATATGGTTGGGCTATGTTTTCTGATCCATCCCCCAACTCTGTGCCTTTTGATGGGTGAGTTTAAGCCATTGACATTTATTGATATTATGGATTTAATGTATTGTAGTGCCATTGTTCTAAAAAAAAATTTGTTTACTCTGATATATAGCAAGTATTATAGTGATGTTCTTGTTTATAAGAGGTCTTTTAGTACCTCTTTCAGGGCCGTCTTGGTGATGGTTGCCTCCTTTAACTGTTGTTTGTCTAAGAAGGTTTTGATACCTCCATCTAGCTTGAATGAAAGTCTAGCAGGATATATTATCCTTGGTTGAAACCCTTTTTCATTCAGGGCTCAATAGATATCTTGCCACTCCCTTCTGGCTTTTAGAGTTTGAGTGGAGAAATCTGCAGATGATCTTATGGGGTTTCCCTTGTATGTGACTTTTTGTTTCTCTCTTGCAGCCTTTAGGATCCTTTCTTTATCCTTACTTCTTCTCATTGTGACTATGATGTGTCTTGGTGTCTTCAGGTCTGGGTTGATTCTGTTTGGTACTCTCTGGGCCTCTTGAACCTTGATATCCTTTCTGTTATTCAGGTCTGGGAAGTCTTCTTCTATTATTTCCTCTAGAATGTTTGCTTCCCCTTCCTTCTTTCTTCCTCTGGCAGGCCAATTATATGAATGTTACTTCTTTTGATATCATCCCATATGTCTCTGTTGTTGTTTTCAGTGTCTCTCAATCTCTTTTTAAGCTCTTTCACCTCTTTCTTAGTTTTCTCTAACTCATCCTCTGTCTGACTAATTCTATTTTCTGCTTCTGTTAGTCTGCTTTTCCTTGCCTCAGCTTCTTTCTTCATTACAGCTATTTCAGCTTTCAGTTCTCTAATTGCCTCAAGATAATCAGTATTTTCCTTGGGGGTCTCAACTGTTGTTTCCCTAATACTGCCATTCCTTTCCTCCAATGTTGTTTTCATTTCTGTGATTAATAAGTTTATTATTGCTTGCATACTTTTCTTATCTATGGTTACTTCTGACTGATTTGTGGTTTCTTCTGGGCTCTTGTCTTCATTCATTGTGGTAGCAGTTTTATTTGTTTTTAATCTACCCATTTTTTTATTTATGTGGTTCTCTTTTTTTATGCTCTGTTGTTCCTCAGTTGTTGTGTCTTGAGTACAAGTAACACTGTACTAAATACCTTTATGACAACTGCACTCACCAACCTCCGGAATTACAGTAGCAACTGAAGTAAGTATTGAAGTAGTTTAATCGTTACCAATTAGCCAAACAATTTCTCCAGTCCGTGAAAAAATAGTAACCAAATCCCAGTGAAGAAAGAGAAAAGAGAGGATAGCAAGAATAGACAGTTATGCAAATCTACTATCCAGTGTATATTCTAGGGGTAACAAGAGGGGAAAGGGAACTAGAGCAGAGATATACACATAGAGAGTCCACTCTGAGTCAGATTTCTTCCCCAAAGTAATTCACAAATTCAGAAAGGCAGAGAAGAAAGAAGTGTATGACAAGATTAAAAAAAAAAAAGAGAGAGAGAGATAAGAGAAAAAAAAGGGAGAAGATAAGAAGAAGAGTTGTAATTAAAGAGCAGTGCAAGGAACTTCCCAAATGCGTATCAGTGAATTCAAAAAAAAAGAAAAACACCCTGTTTGGTGGTATGGGGTATCCTGCTAGGAGCTGGTCCCAGGGACTGCTTATGGGGGTGGGGGGGCGGGAAGGATGTATGCTTGAAAATTAAAAGGAAGAAAAAAGAATTTTTTTCCCTCCTCTAATTCTTAACCCAAATTAAGTTATAGTCGCCTCCTTGGTGTCTAAGGACACCTTATTGGCTGGCCTGCTAAAGGCAGAAAATCCTATTGTCTCCAGGGGAGTGCGTTCAGAGCTCAGAGGCTAGCAGCTTCCGGGAAACCCCCCCCCCTCCAGACTTTTTTAAAGAATTTCTCGAAAATGAAAACTAGCTCCAAGTCCTTTGATCCAATGAGAGCTATACTCAAGAAGTCTTTGGATACGCCCTCAGGGTCGCGGTGGACCCTGGAGACTCCCAAGAGAAAGCCCCCAAGCTAAAGTGCTCTCTCCGGGTCCTCTGCCCGCCGTGCTCTGCAACCGGCGGAGGAGCCGCCTTCCGGGGCAGAGGACAATGCCTGGAGCACTTGCCTTGCCCGGCACCGCCTGGGAAGTCTGGAGCCCCGCTAGTCCGTGTCACCTTTACTCTAATTCTTAACCCAAATTAAATTATAATCACCTTTTTGGTGTCACCCCTTATTGACTGGCCTGCTAAAGGCAGAAAATCCTACCGTTGCCGACCATGCGATCAGAGCACTCGCTGTTAGCAGCTTCTCAGTCCGCCATCTTCCTCCTCCCCCGAGTATGCTATTTTAAAACATATTATATTTTAGTATATATATTATCATACTATGTTATGTAATAATGCATATAATTATAATTAAAGTCACAGTAAGTTGACTCTTTAAAAATATTATTCGGTTGTCCAAAAACACATGATGCATTTTTCTATGCAGTATAATGACTTTTATTGACAGTTTAATAGTTTAAAAGATCTTATTATTTTCTTGATAAGATTGATATAGGGAGAGAAAAGATAGAACAAGGTCAAAGCAAGCAACACTCTGGCTCATGTAATGCTCGAAATCAAACTTGAGACCTCTTGCTTGGCATTCCAGAGCTCCTCCATTGTGCCAACTTCAAGACTGTTAAAGAGAATTTTAAATGACAATGTAAGTTCCTTGTAGTGAAGGAGGGGGTGGGTGTTGGTGCACCTGGTTGAGCACACCTTACAATGTGCAAGGACTCAATTTTCAGCTCCAAAGCAGGAGGAAAGTTTTGTAAGTGGTGAAGTAGTAGTGCTGCAAGTGTCTTTCTCTCTCCTTCTGTATTGCCCCATTCCCTCTCAATATCTGGCTGTCTCTATCAAATAAGTAAATGTAATGATTTTAAATAAGTTCCTTGTAGTGAAAGTAAACTATGAGCTATATGGTTGGCCTAATTAAGTTTTTAAATATTTCACTTAATAAAATTGTGATAGCAAGGGAAGATACTTAATAATGTGCAATAAAAACTATTTTTTAACTTTTTATTGAGGTAATCAAAATAATTGTTCTAGTTACAGTTATTTTTATGAAAATACTAGAAGAGAATTCTATCAGCAAAAGTGGTGCTGGAAACTGGACTGGAGTTGGTGTATTGCATCAAAGTAAAAGACTCTGGGGTGGGTGGGAGGGAGAGAGTATAGGTCCTGGGAAAGGATGGCAGAGGACCTAGTGGGGGTTGTATTGTTATGTGGAAAACTGAGAAATGTTATGCATATACAAACTATTGTATTTACTGGTGACTGTAAAACATTAATTCCCCAATAAAGTAAAAATATTGAATAAATAAAGATAACTCTAGCCAAAGTTGCAAAAAAAAAAAAAAAAAACTATAGTTAGCCTTCATCATAAGAAAAAAAGGAAAAAATGGTGCTGGTTTCAAGGTAAAGTTGCAAGGTACCTCTTGAATATATATGTCTAAGCTTCACATATGACCTTGGTCAGAACAAACAAAACAAAAGTCATGTTCCTTCTGCCATAAACAATCACGGTGACATGGGGTGAGAAGAGGCTCAAGCTCCAACAATTCACCTCAGTTTCTGGCCTCTTGAGTTCAATAAACAATCTTTCTACTGTGTTCATTCTCTGCTTTTTTGTTTCCAGTCATATTTAGTACAGCAAAGATGGCAATTGTACTTAGTTCCTTTGGCTCTGTTCAATTCTTAAAGAAGTCTCCACCGGGGCTACTTTGAGAAGAAATTTCAGTCATCTTCTCCATTCTAATAATGATTCTCCTAGCTGGTGTGTTTTAGGGCGGGTGGACATGGGTAATTGATTTCATTTTTCTCATATACTGCATTTTTCTTCCAGTTTCATTTTCCCCTTCTCACTTTAATTGTTCTTTCCCATTAACTTTCTGGTTGATGGTTTCTCACTCAACCCTCCAACATAGCTTGAGGCTTTTCTATTCTCTTTTTTTCCTTCTCAGATTATTTTTTGCCTATCTTGTAATGGATTGACTATGAAGAAAAATCTTTACCTCCCTACTGACTCCACCAGAATCTCTGAAGTTTCCTTGAATCACAGAGGGAGCCCAGACCATTAAAGTTTAGAAGACTGGTCATTTAAAAGCATGAGGCCAGAAACTTGGTCCTCCTGTTGAAATGCTGTTCTGCTAATGTTCTGCCTCATGCCTAGTATTTTTTATTAATAAGACTCTAAATAAGGAGCACCCACTATTTCTATTGCCAAAAGAAAATATCTCACTTTTAATTAATCAATGTAAATAGACTCTTACTGGGAAACAGAAGCAAATTATTTCTAGCACTTGGGATATAATGTTACAAAAGGGAATATAATGTTCTCCCTTTTTTGTTATTAATTTATTTATAAAATTAAAAATAACGACAAGATCATAGGATAAGACGGGTACAATTCCACATAATTTCCACCACCAGAGTTTCGTATCCTATTCCCGCTCATGTTATCCTTTTTATTATAAAGTGGAAAAAAATTAAATGCAGAGATGCTAGGTCTGGACTGACTGAGGGATAAAGAGTTCACACATTATTGCAAAAACGGGTGTCATTTTGTCTTGTTTTCTTTTGCTTTGCTTTGTTTTAAACTCGGGACTTTTATTTCCCATTTCCCTTTTGCTGTAACTCATTTGCAGTCAATGTGGTTGGGTAATTCACTCAAACAGACTACCTTGACCAATTTGTGCAACAAGAAGTAACTTAGAGTTAAAACTCTACTTCTTTATTTCTATTTATTTTTCTCTCACTAACCAAAGCAATTATCACTCATCTAAAGACTAACATAAATACTGATAAAAAAAATGAACCGCCACAAAATTACTGCTCAGCTTGGCTTCACTTCAACCAGCTTCTCTTCAGTACCTTTTTCTGACACAAAAGTTAACTCTTCCCTCATTTCTTAGTTCCTTTTGCTTCCATTTTTCTCCCCCAGACAACCTAATTTAAAATTGATCCAAAGCCCCCCCCCCATTTTCCTTTAAATGTCACATAATCTATTGTCTAACGCAGACATTTATACTCTGTGTAAATAAAAAGATCTGAATTGGGAGTCAGGCGGTAGCACAGCAGGTTAAGCACACATGGCACAAAGTTCAAGGACCAGTATAAGGATCCCTGTTCAAGCCCCTAGCTCCCCACCAGCAGGGGAGTCACTTCACAGGCTGTGAAGCATATCTGCAGGTGTCTGTCTTTCTCTCCCCCTCTCTGTCTTCCTCTCCTCTCTCCATTTCTCTCTGTCCTATTTAACAATGACCACATCAATAACAATAAGAATAATAACTGCAACAACAATAAAAAACAAGGGCAAATAAAGGGAAAATAAATAAATAAGTTAAAAAAAAAAAGATCTGAATTAATTAAGGAAAACCAAAAGCAGCCATTTTTCCAAATGTCTCCGATTATATGTATTATGTGCTTTCTCTTCTTTAAGTCCATAACAGCTAAAGAACCGAAATGGAGATGCCTACAGATGATCTCTGCTTGAAGTATTTAGAATATGGGACCTCTAGAAACTGCGAATCTGTTTTTATCAGATTTCTTACCAGAATTATGTATGCTAGATGGCATTGATTCTACCCTTCAAACTCTGCAGGTGGGATGATTTGGAGTCTTTAATTCTGAACTGGCTAGTTTTTGAACTGAGAACAAAATGAAGTCCATTTCAGTAAGACAACATCTTAAAATGTAACTGGATCATGTTTTGAAGAGGATACATAAAATTGGTACACTCTAGCAAAATAAGAATGACTGCTTCTATCACTTCCTATAAGTGGAATTGAGCAGTTTTTAGTAGTTTTGTAGTTCTGTGATTGACTTATTTTAATTTATTTATTTATTTTATTTATTTTTTAAATGTTTTCATTTGTTTATTTATTCCCTCTTGTTGCCCTTGTTGTTTTACTGATGTCATTGTTGGATAGGACAGAGAGAAATGGAGACAGGAGGGTAAGACAGAGAGTTGGAGAGAAAGACAGACACCTGCAGACCTGCTTCTCTGCCTGTGAATCTACACCCCTGCAGGTGGGGAGCCGGGGGCTGGAACCGGGATCCTTACGCCGGTCCTTGTGCTTTGCACCACCTGCGCTTAACCCACTGAGCCACCGCCCGG
The DNA here is from genome assembly GCF_950295315.1 of Erinaceus europaeus. Classification (NCBI taxonomy): domain Eukaryota; kingdom Metazoa; phylum Chordata; class Mammalia; order Eulipotyphla; family Erinaceidae; genus Erinaceus; species Erinaceus europaeus. The sequence goes on along the minus strand of NC_080171.1, from coordinate 32,739,484 downwards.
GTCCCGATTGACTCATTTTAATTAATGGATTTTTTTAGATCCAGTCATGTTGTCAAAAATATTCTAAATAGAAAAAGATTTCTTTTTTTAAATTTCTTTGTTGGAGGATTAATGGTTTATAGTTGAATGTAAAAGACAATAGTTTGTACATGCATAGCATTTCCCAGTTTTCCACATAACAGTTCAACCCCTACTAGGTCCTCCTCAGCCATCATGATCCAGGACCCAAATCCCCTAGAGGAAACATGTTCTTGCTGCTGGGGAAGCAGCTCAGTGGTCAGAGCACAGGGCTTACATGTGTGAGGCCCAGGTTCAGTTCCTAAGATTGCATACATTAGAGTGAATAAATGCTCTGGCTGTTCTCTCTCTCTCTCTCTCCCATAAAATAAACCAATCTGGGGTCAAGTGGTGGTTCATGTTACAATGCACAATAACCTTGGTTCAAGCCCCTCAGTCCTTACCTGCAGGGGGATGCTTCACTAGTGGTGAAGCAGTGCTGTAGGTGTTTCTTTCTCCCTTTATGTCGCCTCCTTCTCTCTCAATTTCTCTCTGTCTCTAATGAATGAATAGATAAAATATTTAATAAATAAGAATACATACATTTTAAAGAAAAATATGATTGAGGGTAGGAAACTGTAAAGAAGCTAATGAACAACTAATATAATAGCAATTCATGTAATGTTACACATCTTTTCAAGATATATTTAAATCTCTTATTACTTTGCATCTTTCCTCATATTGACTTAAATTTTTTCTACAAAATTACTATTAGATAATTAGATAATAGAAAGAAAAAAAAGGAACAGGATCACATGCTTGTCCTAGTGTCTACCAAAATGGTGATCCTCCACTGTGGATGCCCAGAATAATCATCTGGAGAAACTTGGCAAGCCTTTCTTTCCTCCCCTCTATCTCCATTTAGAATCCGTATTGTTGAAGTTCCTCAGATGATTATAGTGTATAACCAAGTAAAACAAAAATCACCCAGAACAGTTAAGAGCAAGATAGACACAGCTTTCAGACAGAAGGAATAAGAATCTATAATTTGGATTTTAACACTCTTGATGTTTTGGTACACACTTGAATACAAAATGTTCTGGCAGCATACTTAAAGGAAAGTAGAACAGACAATTATGGAGTTCTTCATTTACTTCTCCCTTCAGTGATGTCTCAGTTTGATTCAGACGGTTTACTGCACTACAGTCTCATATCCATAAAAGACAAAATATTCACACATTTCATTAGATATGTCATTTTAAAAGAATCACTTTAAAAGGCCGTCTCCTGCACCGTAGCACTTCATATAACTTACTCAGCTAACATCTACCTAAAAGGAGCCTCCATTTATGCCTTTGTTTGAAAATGATGTGAACTGACTTAAGTCAATTTGGAACCAATTTGATTGCTCACAATTGTCAGGTACTTTTGATAAGTGTTGGCTACATTTGCTCATTAGAAGTAAGCTGAAAGTATTTTTTTTTAAAGAAAAAACTATCTTTCTCCATGCTAATAGAAAGACTTACTGCCACATGTATTTAAATTTATTCACAAATGTGCACAACCAGTTACAAAATCTGTATCTGTGAGCCCTTGGTGTCTCTCTGATTCTTTATACGAAACTTCACTCTGAGGCAAAGTAGGGATGAGACTCATAATTTTATCTGTTGTGACAAATGGCAGAATCCTTACAAGACCTATGATCAAATATAGCTCTAATTCTAGAGGACAACTGGGGCTTCAAACAGCAGGCTTTCCACACAACCGACACCCATTGTGCAGATTTCCTGTATACTGATATGTAAACCTACCGGTATAGATTTTGATAAAGACATTTGAAATGCCTAATTATACAATTCTATAAGAGCATCCTCGAATGGAATGCTTTGACTCCTGTCATTAGGACATAGTTTAAAAATCAGAGATACACCATAATATATGATACGAGATATATATATATACACACACATATATATTTATATTATATGTATATATATCCATAAATAGCATCATTAAATTTTGAAAATTCAAGAAATATTGGAAGTGTAATTTGGAAGGAATTTTAGGTATCCCAGTGTAGCATGACACACTCATTAAAAACCATAGTGCTGAGAATTAATATTTAATCCTATGCACTGATAGAAAATCTTGTATGTATGTATATATAATTTCAAACAAAATCTAATTCAGTAAAAGTTTTGGACTTTATTTTATTGGGCTGAAGATTGGTATTTAAGTATTTTTAATTTTCCTATTTATTTATTTATTTTATTTGAAGGGGCAGAAATATTGAGAAGGGAAGGGAGAGAGAGAGAGAGAGAGAGAGAGAGAGAGAGATCTACAACTAAACTTCACCGCTTATGAAGTTTCTCTTCTATAGGTGGGACCAGCTTAAATGCTGGTCCTTATGCATGGTGATGTTTCTGCTCAGCTGGGTGTACCACCACTCACCCCCAAAGGTTAAAGACTATATGAATATTTTAACTGGGTGTAGGTTGGTGCCCCATCCCTTGAATTATCCAAAGGTCAACAGTCTCTGCTTACTTTGCTACTGGTTTGTATGAATTCCTTGTATATTTTGGATATTGTTCCCTCATCAAATACATGGTTTGCAAATGTTTCTCCTATTTCATAAACTGTCATTTAGTTATATTGAAGGCCTTCTTTTCTTTGTAGGAGCTGTTGAGTTTGGTGCAGTCTCATTTGTCTATCTTTATTTTTGTTGCCTATGGTTTTAGTGTAGCATCAAAAATATATAATATATATGCATATATATCCAAGATCAATGCCCAAACAGCCCCATTTTTTTTCCATTTTCTTTTAGGGGCTTTATGATTTCACATTTTATGTGCAAGTCCTTAATCCACTTTAAGTTAATTTTAAGTATGGTATAAGATTGAAGTCCAATTTTATTCTTTTGCAGGTGGATATACATTCATCCCACACCATTTGTTAAGACTATATCAGCCCATGATGTAATCTTGGTACCCTTGTTACAGATTTCTTGATTATGTATGTGTATGTTTTTGTAAACTCTATTTTTCTCCAGTGATCTTTAAATTTGTTTTTATGCTGTTGTCATACTGATCCTACTTAGTAATACTTTGTAATATAGTTTGAGCTCAGTAAGTGCTATGTCTCCAGTTTTGTTCTTTGACGTCAAAATTATTTTGACTATTCAGGATCCTTCATAGTTTAATATGAATTTTAGGACTGATTTTTTTCTGTTTCTGTGAAATATGCCAGTGATATATTGGTAAGAATTACACTGTACCTATAAATTGCTTTGGATGATGTGTATATGCCAGCAGTATTAATTTTCCAACTATGAACACTTGAATATATTTTTTATTTTAAGTTGTTATTTACTTATTACTGGATACAGGCAGAAGGAAATTAAGAGGGGAAAAGGGAGAGAGACAGAGACACTTACATCTCTGTTTCACCACTCCTGAAGCTTTCCCTTGCATGGGGGGACCAGGTACACTGTAGTGTGTGTGCTCAACCAGGTGCACCACCACATGGCCCCAACTTGAATATCATTTAAAATAGTTGTATCTCCTTCAATTTAATTCTTCACTGTTTTATTTCATGACACAAATTTATTTCTATGTATTTAACTCTTTTTGATACTAACCTCTCTGAATACCTTAACAATAATTGTTTTGTACTTTATTGGATGGATAAATAAATCATCTGTTTTATTAAGATCAGTTTCTAGAGATTTATACTGTTCTTTGGTTTGAAACACATTCTTCTTGTTCTTCATTTTCCTTGAATCTCTGTGTTGACTCTGTATATTAGATAAAGCTTCTTCCAGTCTTGACAGACTGGTTTTATGTAGAGGATGAGCCTCATTAATTGTCATGCCCAAGATCCAGGTAGCCTCTCCATTGCATTGTCCAAGGGGTAGTATTTGTTCCTAGGAGCTACCAGTAATTGAGGGTGTGCTAAGACCTGTCAGCCTCCCAAAGGGAGAGTTTCCTGTCAGCACCTAGATGTATGCTGATTAGAAACTATACCCTCAGGCATCAGTGTGTGGAATATGTAGTCAAATCCCTTGCAGAGGAACATAGGGAGATGGGAGATATTCTTTTTTTCTATCTGCTCTCTACTCTGAGCCCTAAGGGGACAGCTGCAGGAGTGCTTGTGTGCCCTTTAAAAACTGGTTCTTTTTATAAAATAGACTTTATTGAAGCAACATCATATAAATTTCATTATAATCCCAAACTCGTGTAGTTTACATTAAGTTCACCACTCAACATCCAGCTCTACCATTCAGCATGTCTTTGACCTGATGTACTCACCTTCTATCCCTTCTCTTCTGGCAATCACTTTTTTAATCTCATAATTAAAAAGCTTATTTTTGTTTTATTTTATTCATTTATTTGTTCATTTCTCTATGTACCACATGTAAATGATGTCAGACTGTTCTGGTCTTTCTCTGACTTATTTCACTAAGCATAAAACCCTCTTGGTTTATTGATAATGTTTCAAGTGCCAGACATAGTCTTTCTTCTGACTGAGTGCTAACACTGCAAACATAGCACATCTTCTTTATCCAAGTATCTGTTTACAGGTATTTAAGTTGATTCTAGATCTTGATTATTGTAAATATTCAACAATGCCGCCATCAACATGAGGATGCATACACCTACTCAAATCATTGTTTTTGTATTAGAAGGGGTATAACTGGATATGAGATTTCTATTCCTTATTTTTTGAAAATCCACACACTGCTTTTCATAATCACCCTGAATCATATTTCTACCAAGTACACCACTTGTTCTCTCTTTGAATAACAGCCATTCTCAAAGATATTGCTCTGATGTGCATTCCCCTAGTAATAAGAAATGCTGACCATATCACATATTTTTTGGCCAAATGTATGTCTTCTTTGGAGAAGTGTCTATCCCTTAGATCGTAAGTTTAAAAGCTGAGGCACTAGAAATTGGTGTCCTAACCCTTTGTTCCTCAGAGAGAAGCTAGGAGCTGGGAATAGTGGTTGAGATATGGTAATGTCACATCTCAATATTCCCTCTCTGTTTTAAGGTGAGTATTTTCTGTTTCCCTGTGTGCAGGAGTCAATTAACTCATTTCAGAATTTCTCTCAGAGGGAAACACTCATTACTCCCATAGAAGATTTCAGGACCTTCCAATGTTATTGTCTGGCCAGTCTTTAAGTTCAGATGAAATACTCACAATGATTAAAACTCTAAGAAGCAGTAATAAATGGTATATCACAGATATAAACAATATTAATATACTGCTTATAAGTGTTACCACATGCATTGTTTCTTCTAATCTTGATGTATTTCCCCAGAACATAGATGCTATTACTATTTTAGAGTTAAAGGAAGGATAAAGGACATATAATCCAATGGAAAAAGTTGACTTGCTTCCTTTGAAACTTCTTCCCTTCCTTTCTTCCTTTCTTTCTACCCTTCCTCCTTTTCTTCCTCCATTCCTTCCCCCTTCCTTATTTTATTGCCACCAGAGTTATCACTGAAGCTCGGTGCTAGCTCTAGGAATACACCACTCCCAGTGGCCATTTTATTCTATTATAATTTGATAGGACAGAGAGAAATTGAAAGGTGATGGGGAGATGAGAGAGGGGTGGGGGAGAAAGACAGACATCTGCAAACCTGACTCACCACTCATGAAGAAAATCCTGCATGTGGAGAGCAGGGGTTGTAATATGGGCCTGGGCCACTGGATATGCCAAGTGCACTCAACCTAGTATGCCACCACCCAGCCTCCAGAAGCTCATATTTTTCTATTTTGTTGTCTCTTAATAACAATCAAATTTTGTTAAAATGATAATTTTTCACCTAAATAAAATGTTTTAATATTCTACACAGGAAACCTACAACCATTATCCAAGCAACTAAAACAGGCAAGACCTATGTCAGAAGAGGAGTTTATAATTATATAGGTAATTAATCTCAATTATCTTACCCAATGTACTATAGCACCTATTCATTTGTTACCTTACTTTCCCTTCTTTCATTTCTTAAAAATCACTAGTTTGTTTTCTTAGATAAAAACAAAGGGGGGGGGGAGAGAGAGAGAATAGGATCAAAGCTTCCTTCAGTGTAGTGGAGGCTGGGCTGCAACCTGGATTGTGTACATAGCAAAGCATTGCACAATCCAACTGAGATTTTTTGTTTACCCTCCCTTTCTTCCTTTCATTAATATTTTGATTTGGAAAGCAAATGTATAGAATATACTAAAAGTATAATTTCTCTCCTAACATTTATGGTCTCTTTCCTTCCATATAGCTTTCTTATTGTCTTAGAAATTCCAAATTGCCATATAGAAACGTAATGGAAAATAAGTGGGTAGTACAGTCCATTAAAAAGTCAATCCTTGACAAGGCTATAGGATAAGAGGGTTACAGTTCCCACCACCAGAACTCCATATCCCATCCCCTCCCTGGATAGCTTTCTTATTATTTATCCCTCTAGGAGTATGGACCCAGAATCATCATGGGGTGCAGAGGGTGGCAGGTCTGGCTTCTGTAATTACTTCTCCACTGAACATGGATGTTGGTGAATAGATCCATACTACCAGCCTGTCTCTCTTTTTCCCTAGTGGGGCAGGGCTATGGGGAGGCAGGCTCCAGGACACATTGGTGTGGTCGCCTTTTTAGTCTTATCAATATTTCCATTTTATAAATAAAAATTAAAAAAAAACAATACCTGGAAGTCAGGCGGTAGCACAGCAGGTTAAGAGCAGGTGGTGCAAAGCACAAGGACTTGAATAAGGATCCAGTTTGAGCCTCCGGCTCCCCACCTGTAGGGGAGTCACTTCACAGGCTGTGAAGCAGGTCTACAGGTATCTATCTTTTTCTCCCCCTCTCTGTCTTCCCCTCCTCTCTCCATTTCTCTCTGTCCTATCTAATAACGACGACATCACCATCAACAACAACAATAAAAACAACAAGGGCAACAAAAGGGAAAATAAATATATAACAAAATAAAAATTAAAAAAGAATACTTAAAATAAGTTAATCCTTAAATCAAGAAATAGTTCAAAATGACAATTTAACATCCTATATGATATACTCTCTTAAATTTTCTATACATTTCTACTGGTTCTTTGTGAGCACTGACTGACTTTGAGAACTGCAAAAATCTTGCCTTTGAAGTATCCTGGCAGCTGGGGAAATGACTCAGCAGTTTCAAGGCAGATTTGGATTTGAATTTGGTTCAGTCCCCAACACCTCATAAAATAGCAGAGTAGGGGGGCCAGGCAGTGGAGCACCTGACTGAGCATGTTACATTGCACAAGGAAACAGTTCAAGCTTCTGGTCCCCACCTGCAGGGGGAGAGCCACAAGAGTGGTGAAGCAGGGCTGCAGGTGTAGCTCTGTCTCTCTTCCTCTCTATAACGCCCTTTCCTCTCTATTTCAGGCTGTCTCTATTCAATAAACAAGTAAAGATACTAAAAAAGAGCAGAGTGGTATATTAGTCTCTCTCCATCTTTTATAGAGCAAATGAAACCTCTTTTAAAATAAATTAAATTTAATTTAAGTAGGTAAGCATATAAGTTTTCTGTAAAGCACTGAATAACTCTGAGGCTACTTGTTTTTCTTCTAGGAAAATGATAACCTGATTTGACTGTACTATTAAATTGATCTTAGTTGAAATAGTGCATTGCCAAGTATTACCTCAACATGCAAGATCAAAATAGATGTTTTGTATTCCTTTTCTCTTTTAAAAATGTATTATGTTGGGCTAGGAGGAAATAAGTTATATGATTAACAGCTGAATTTTTTGCATACAATAAATATGTTTAAAGTAGAAATTAGGGCTTAGTACCCTCAATGAGTTTCCGCAAGTCCTCTCCTTTCTCCTTTCACAGTCTTCAGTGAATTTACATACTCAGGCTTTCACACAACACTTAGGCTCCAAGAGCAGTTTCTAAATCATTAACTAATCCCCAATTCCCAGATGACTTTTTAACAACCACATGTATGTCAATAGGCCATCATACCTATGATGATATAAAGCATTTGCATCAGCAACAAAAAAGTTTCTCAGTCACCCTTGTAGTTCATCCTGCCCTCAACTGGCAGCTGAGGGCAATGCTTCATCTGCAGTTTCATCAAAGCAGGTTAATTTAAATGTTAATTTCACACACGTGGCAAAGCAGAGCACTATCCAAGTGAGCTATTTTGTCAGATTAGTGTCACTCTTTTTTTTGGAAATATCCAAATTTAGTTGACTGATTTCTTACTATTCAGTAGTGAATATTGTTTATAGATACTGAAACATTCAATTTTAGGTATATAGTTTGTGAATATATTTTCTCTCACTCAAAAGTTCGCACCACTTACACAGGGAATCATGATTCCTATTCCTCTCCCTTTAAATAATTTTATTTATTTATTTATTAAATGATTATTTCAGTGAGAGGGAATAATGGAGAGAGAGAGACTGGTGATACCATAGCACTGCTCAGATCTGACTTATGGTGGTGCTAGGGATTGGACCTGAGGCATGTAAGTATTTTTGCATAACTACTATGATACCTCCCCAGTTCCCTACAGTCCATTTTTAGGGTTTTCTATGTAGTTGGTAAGGTAAAATAGTTAACAATACATGATTGCATATATATATGTATATATATATATATGTAATTTTTTACTTTTAAGGTATATTTATTTCATATGAAACAGATAATTTGAGATGAAAAAGAAAGAGGAGTCAGAGCACTATCCAGTCCATATGTTGCTGAGAGAGCCAGGAGCCTCGGGCATGCAATCCTGCACCTGGTCAGTTGAACTATTTCACCAGCTTCTATAATTAGAATGTAAACCTATATTATACATTTATAAATAGTATCTTCTCCTTAGTTGACATTGTAAACTATGCACTTCACAGTCTGGTCCTCCTTGTGTGAAATATAGTACATCAGAATTAAGGCACAGAGTCTTTTTTAATGTCCATGCCATTTTAATGTCTAGTTTAACACACAAAGAGGAGAGAGAGAACCTAAAAGACTCCAAACCGTAATTGTCTTTCAAATATTTGTCTTCTTGTGTAAATGGATCTCTTTCCAAATGTGGAAATACCTGTCTTGCCATAAGCTCACAAAATCAGTGGGAACGTTTCTTACAAAAATAAAGTGGACTCTGCTGATAATTCCCTAGCCTGAGGCTTTGAGCATCAAGACTGAACCAGAAAGATATTGTAGAGCCACAGACATAGCCCTGAAAATGGAGTGTTCTGCTGGTAATGCTGAGAGATCCTGGAGTACAGAAGCAGGCTCTGTGGTGATAAACATCTGACATTTTCATTTGCACGTATTCATGTTTCATTTTAGATAATGTTCCCCCTATTTACTTCTTCAGCAGCAATGCATCAAATATCCTACAGCGTAATCCTTCTCTCAGCACTTATCAATGAACTATGAAATAGTATTAAATAGAATTAATTAGAAGTTTTAATGAATCATGTCTGTCCTCATTTATTATACAATGTAATTTCAAGGAGTGATTAATTACGAGTTACAGATGAGTGAGTGGTTAATGTAGTTTGTTAACCTTACTAAGGAGTGACTACACAGCAAGCTGCTTCTCCTCTGTTTATTAGATCATGGCTTTGTATCACCGTCAGTTTAAGTGAATGGAAAGGTTTTAGTGACTTTGCTATTAATATGCACCATCAGCTAATGGTTGGCTTGCTCATTTTCTTTCCTATACATCACAGGAAGATTGCTGACTTTCAAATGCAGGATTTAACTATCTCAGTTTGGCGTGTTTCTCCTTAGCTACTAGTGTGCCTATATCACATACTCCTGAGCTGCAGGATTATTTGAAGTAGATCTCATTTAATACAAGGTAACCTATTTGAAATGAGTCTCCCTGCATATTTTCTTGAAGAATATACCAATTTACCACAACATTACTGTCATTATCTCAAAAGTGGGAGCTGGCTGCCCCTCATTTTTGATTTTCTTACATACACCTCTCAGGAACTGAATAATGTCCGTGCTGACAGAAATACAGTGGCTAAATACAATGTGATTTTATGGACGGGAAGCTATTGAGATTGGCGTATGGGAATGTGAAAAGCGTTTTTGCCTCCCCAACAGACAAACTCACAGAATATGGTGTCCTCAGGAATGAGTCTCTATCTTACTATAGTCTAGTTTGTTCTCACATTAAAAGATTCCAACCCTTGTTTCTATGGAAGTACAAAGGCCTCCTAACATACTTCCCACAGCACCCACATTTGCTGACTGAAATGTAGTATCTATTTTTCCCGTGAAAAGGAGACACTAGCTTTCTGCATTGAATTAGAGGTGCCTAATAGATCTTTGCTGGCCTAGCCAAGCTCTGCAGGAAAAAAATAACATTTGTGTAGTGGCTAATTATGATCATTATTTTTTCTTAGGTACTATCTTATTAAATCTAAATGAAACTTCCAGGCCATTGAAATAGCTCACATGAGTAGTGTGTTGTGTTGCCATGTATGTGACCAAGGTTCAAACCCATCTTCCACTGCATTAACTGATGGAAGTTTTGGTGCTGTGGTCTCTCACTCTCACTCTGCCTTCTCTGTCTCTATTTTAGATACATACATATGTAACGAAATAGTCCACCTCTTTGAAAAAATTAACTAAAACTTCCATGAGTGAAGACATCTATAAGATATTAACTCATTACTCAGGGTCCCACAAGTAGTAAGAATGAAACAATATATTCATCAAATCAACAAATATATATATTAAGTAACACAGATGACACTCCTACCACTCTTTTGTGGAATGGATAAGATGAGTAACTTTCATCATGAACCTCACATACCAGCATGGAGAAAAAAATAAATCAGAAAATGTTAGTGAAAAGTCTTGTAGAAAATGTATATATAAAAAGGTGAGAAAGAAACTGGGTGTGAAGGTTATTTTAGACAAGGTGATCAAACAAAGGTTTCTTGAAGAGGTTTCATAGTAAATCAAAGTCAGCTGATGAAAATAAGTCATCTAAAAAGAGAGATAACTCTTCAGAACTAGGTGATGGCACATCTAGAAAGCACATAGGGGGCAGGGCAGTTAAGCACACATAGTATGAAGCACAAGGACCCACCCAAGGATCCAGGATCCAGGTTCCAGCCTCTGGATCCCCACCTGCAGAGGAATCATTTAACAAGGGGTGAAGCACATATGTAGGTGTCTTTCTCTCTCCCTCTCTATCTTCCCTTCCCACTCAATTTCTCTGTCCTATTTGAAATAAATATTTTTTTTAATGGTCTCAGGAGCAGTGGATTCATAGTGCAGACACCAAGCCCCAGTGATAACCCTGGAGGCAAAGAAAGAAAAAGAGGAAGAAAGAAAGAAAGAAAAAGGAAGAAAGGAAGGAAGGGAGGAAGGAAGGGAGGAAGGAAAGAAACATCTCCAGCACTGATTCATTGTTTATGAAGCTTCCTCTTGCAGGTGGAGATTGGGGCTTTGAACTGAAGTTTCTACATATGGTAGCATGTGTACTCAACTGGTCCCTTTTTAAAACTATTAATTCTATTATGTCTAAAAATGATTTATTTTAATGATAAGTTAACATTGGACTTGAGATGTGTCACAGGTATAAAAATAAAGATTCAAACTTGGTTAAGTAAAATATCTTGGTTTTTCTCCATGATTATTTGTTGAAATGATAATTAAAATCTTTAGTACAGTTCATTTTATTTGCTTACTGTTATTGGTATACAAATACAAAATTTATATTGTATCTATACTTTCCATTATATTACTGGATGAACTCCAGAAATATCATTAACTGGAAAGCCAAGCATCCCAGACATTTTAAGTTGCAACTTGATGAGAATGTAACTTCCCCAAAACACATGTAATTAACTATTGGCTAAGAGTGAATCACCATAAGTTGATATGTACATTTGGCAAATCACTATAGAGGAATTGGAGATTTTAACCATAAGCTTTCATTTTTATATAATATTCATGGGTCTTATAACTACAAGATCTTACTTACTTTACTAATAAATATCACCCCTGGGAGCCCCTTGAGTAATTTGTCATACATTTTTTCTCCACGTGGGTTATTGATCTGGTTGTAAATGTCAGAAATTTCCCAAGAAAACAGAGCAGGTAGAGATCACTTCTAAATGGGCAGCATTTCCTCTTCTTTCTGCCTTGTTATATCATAAATATAAAATTAGAAAAAATTATGGAGAAGAAGGCACTGAAAAAGGATTTTGGAAGGAGAACAAGTAGAAGGTTATATATCTGAACTCTCTCAGCTCTTAGATTCACTGGTGCTTAAAGGGAGAGAAAGTACTTTTAAAAATGCAGTATGGGTACTTATGCTCAATCCACAAGTCTCTCTTCTCTGTGATTCTATGATGCTGATGGGTGGAGGAAGAGGCAGAAACTGAGTCATTGAAGTGTCCATTTTGTGCACACTCAGCTTACTCAGTCCTTGGTTCTCCCATATGACTTGAGGGCAAGAAGGACATGAAGAAACTGAATTCTGAACAGCATATTATTTTTTCTGCTCCAGAACACATTTTGAGAGTAGATCTAAGTCAGATGACTTTCAACAGATATTTGAATTAATCTCCTCTAAATGCAAGGTATGGACTATAAACACACACTCATTGATGATGATGATGATGGTGATGATGATGATGTCATCCTAGGGTGAGGAAGCAATGGTTTCCAAGTTCAAGAGTTTTCTACAAACACTAGATAGCTTTAAATTTTCTTTCACCTATACCAGAATGTTTGAGAGGGGTTTTCCTTTGAGTCCTACCTCACAGTCCTTCTTATTCACTTTCCAGAGCTATAGATACAGGATCTGCAGGAGTAGGAGGCACAGCAGACATGTTTTATACAGACTTTGAGGTTTTTTTTTTTTTACCATTTTAATAGCTTAATTTTTGTCTTCCTTTGTAGGGAATTGTGAGGATACGGTAGAGTATGACGGGATCCCCCCATTGAAAGATAGGTGCCTGAGGGGCACGACCTTTCTATCAGTCTCTCTCTACTAACAGGTTGAGCAAGAAAGGAAGGACATGGCCTCCAGGATCTGTCACACCTATTAGTCTTCCTGCCTCACAAGGACCCTAGTTCCCTGACACAATAGCCCACTCCCTTGTTATCTCTATATCATTGTTCTGCTCTATCAAACAGTAACTAAGGCCCCCTCCCTCCTGCCCCATCCCTTCCATTCCTTTGATCATACCTGATCCATCTTCTCTCTGCCCTCAGGACCCCGTTCTGGCTGCTAGTTACTGATAACCCTGCTTCCTCATTCCTTTAAGTGATTCTGACCCTCCCCTGACCCCTTGCCTCTATGACCATATATGGAATATACATGTTACTCCCTCCTGCAACCCCTTAAAAACCCTGCTTTGCTGTTGAATAAATGGATGTTAACAAACACAGTCCCTGGGTTATCTTTTTGTCGTGTTACTAACAATGGACACTAAGAGAGTCTCGTAGTGCTCACCACAACTGCCCTGAAGTACATCCTTCTTGATACCCTTTCTGGTGCGCAACAGAGCGGGGCCGTCAGAAGGCCTGTACCCAGGAGAGGTCCCCCCCAGAAGAGCCCGGCATTCCTTATTTTGTGAACAAGTTCTCTGGTACCACATATTCTAGTTTGTTTTATTCTGCATGGATGCAACTACTGACCTTTGGTGTCTATTTCCCAGGCTTTGACTGGCAATGACCTTTCCAGCAACACCATCTTTGTCCCCTGACACCTCTGCAGATGCACTGGGTTAAGGGATTTATCATTAAATTGTCTTTCTTCTCATTAATATCTGGAGTTCATTAAACTAGCATTATACACATCTCAGATATTCTCTCAGAATAGCGAGTATACAAGCCAGTAAAATGAGTAAGGAAATATATGACAGTATTCATAGAAACCTTAAACTAAACCAAAAGGTCCACATTAAAAAATGGCATAAATATCTTTCTTCCTGTGACTCAAACTAATTTGTAAGATTGTATTATTCCTAAGTTGTCATCTATATTCATATAAATTTTTATTGCAACCACATTCTAGATAATCATCACATTTCAGTGTATTTTGAAGCTGGGGGTGGGGATTGCATCAAAATTTAAGCTAATATTCTTTAGAAAACTAAAGGTATACAAAGAGTGAAGCATATAGAAAAACACTTCTACACTAGTGCCCTCTGTATGCTGATCATCAGTAAAATAATCAGAGGGGCCAGGAGACAACCCAGCTGGCACAGCGCACAGTTTGTCTGCACATGGACCCAGGTTCCAGACCCAGGCCACAACACGGAGCACTGCAGAGAGAAGCTTCACGAGTGCTGAAGTCATGCTGTGGTTTCTCTCCTCTCTCTTCCTTTCTACTTCACTCTCCCTCTCTCCCACTAGAAAAGGAGAGGAAGGAAGGAAGAAAGGAAGGAAAGAAGGAAGGAAAGAGATAAAAACAGAAAGGAAGAAGGAATCAGCTGCATGAAGTGAAATAGTGGGATCCTGCAGGCACAGAGCACCAGTGATAAAACCTAGTGACAAAAATCCAAAAAAAAAAATCAGAAAAATTATAAAATGATTTTATTTATTTTATAGAGACAGAGAAGTTGAAAGGGGTAGGAAGATAAAGAGGGAGAGAGAAATATACTTGAAGTACTGCTTTACAGCTCATGAAGCTCCCCGACCCTGCCAGTGGGAACCAGAGCCTTGAATCTGAGTCTTTGTGCATGGTAATGTGTGCACTCAACTAGTTGCACCACCGCATAGCTGCAAAATCAAAATTTTAAGTCTACTTCTCAGAGTGAGCTTATATAACCTGTACCCATCCCATTGTGTGTGGTAGGATGGGAGACAATGTTAAAATGTAGATATGCTAGAAAAGGAATCCACTACAAAAACTAAAACCAAGGGGCCAAGTGGTGGTACACATGGTTGAGCACACATATCACAGTACACAAAGAACCAGGTTCGAGCCCCAGTCCCTGCCTGCAGGGGAAAAGTTTTGCGAGAGGTAAAGCAGACCTGCTGGTGTCTCTCTTTCTTTCTCACTTATTATCTCCCCTTTCCTCTCTGCTTCTGGCTGTCTCTATCTAATAAATAAAAAATAAATAATAATAATAATAAAATCTAAAACCTTGAAATGTGTGGTACCCTGCAGTTTTTAAACCATGAAATTCAAATCTTATACAGATTCCTTGAGTTTTAGAAAGATTTTTATAAATCTTTCCTTCTTTGTAGTTTGTTTCTAGTTATTTCATGGAATGACTTGTTTCCTGAAAAGCTTTGCCCCCTCACAAATGCCCTAAAATGTTCTCTACACAGTGTTTTCTGTAGATAACAGAGCATTTCCAGCAGCTTTCCTTAAAAGATTTCAGCATGCAATCTATCTGGGAGTACACGTTCTGGGTTTTAGAGAGGGTGCTTCATTTCAGGCTGCTGAACTCTTACCACTGTGACTCCTGATCCATATTAGCATCATAAAGTCTATGATGTATTCCTCCCAACTCTCTTCTGCATATTCAAGTGTTCTCCACTTACTCTGCAATTGCAATCCACTCCCTTTTCCATTGCATCTTATTGTTGCTTACTTCTTTCTGTTTCTTAAGAATAAAAAGAAAAATTGTTGACTGAAGTAATAACACATCCATAAAATAGAGACTTTCCAACTTGATATTCACCACCAGCATTATAATTCTGATTTATGATCCAACACTGATATCTCAGAATGACTTCTATCAATTTCTAAGCAGGCATTATTCATGATTTGGATTTCTGGGCATTAAATACCCAGAAAAAAAAAAAAAACTTAGGTTTTATAGATCACTACAATACCTGAAACAGTATTTTACAAAACTGAGAAAGTAGTGCTAATCACCACCACTTCCCCAAGCCACATCATCTAACTGTTAAAGGAGGTCTCCTCAGTGGGTGGTATTCTTGTATTCAGGAGGAAGAAGTCCATGGCGATACAAATAATTGAACAAACAGTTTATGTGGGGTTAGGAAGTTTGAATAAAGCAGTAATATTCCCCATCTGGTGGAGGTAAGCACAACAGGAGAGAACTCAGAGAGAGAGAGACAGAGAGACAGAGAGAGACAGAGACAGAGAGAGAGAAGTTACAAGGGGCAGTACACTCCAAAGTTTATTGAGAGTGATGGAAAGTAAAGCTCACCAGAGAAGAAGTGGCCAGGAAAGTTGATTAAAAGAGAAAAGAACAGTATACTCCCTAACAGACCAGGAAGCAGGCAATTTTAAGAGATAAACTGTGCCTTCTCCCCCTCCCCCAAGAGTTTTATAGAGTGCTCCTTCCAAGTTCTGGTTGGATGCTGTACTTGAGTTGGTCTACTTGGATTGGTTTGTTCCTGTGTCCGATGGTGGTGTCAAGGTCCTTAGGTAGTTAACCTATTATTATTATTTTAGTTTTAATTTAGTTGTCAACTCACATAGCATCCCTATGATTTTACATTAGTCAACAGTTGTTCACAGTTACTGGGATAGTGTCCTCTATGGCTTTTCCTGTTACTGTTATTGTTATTTTCTTTTGGGGTCAGTGGTAGGTTCTGCTGTTACATGCCTGAAGTTGTACAATCTCAGAAACTTTACCTTTGCAGCGTGTCCAAAAATCCCTGCTTTATATCTATACTACCCAAACACTGCCCCAGGCCTTTAGGTCTGCTCGTAGATCAAGAAGGCAAGATTCACTCCTAATCATTTGTCCACAACAACTTTTATCAAAGGACTGGGCTGTGGTGCACCCAATTGAGAACCCATGGTAGCATGTGCAAGGACATAGACTTATGATTCCCACCTGTGTTGGAACATTATTTTACTGATGGTGAGCAAAATGGATTATGGGACATGAATGTAATTAGCATATGGCTGAGGTCTGCCTAACATCAAGAATGTATGACAAATGTACACAAACTCACAAGGGATTGTGGGTATAGGAACTTTCTTAAAGTAGTGTCTGATGGAACTTGCTCTCTTTTTCCAGAAATCCCTTCACCTAGTTGTCTCTATCCTCTCCCTATAATCCTATATTTCCCCAGGACCTGCATGTGTTACAGATGAATACTCTTGAACTAAGTTTCAAAGACTCATGATGCCTGCCACATATCTAGCTAGTCTTCCCTCCCTAATTATTTTCCAATCATGATTTTTATGTAACTGATAAACCCAGGTTTTAATAAACCCCAAGCAAAAGCTACCAGAATATTCTCCTCCTCCTCCTTCTACTACTACTCCTACTATAGGCCTGCAGAGGTAACACTTCATGAGTAGTGTAGCAGGTCTGTAGGTGTCTTATCTTTCTCTCACAACTGTCAACCTCAGTGCTCCACTTTTCACTAGAAAGGCCACTTGCAAATGATTTTCAGATACTCAAGTCTTTTTTGACTCACTTTAAGAAATTTCCCTCTTTTTAAAAAATTATTTTTAATATTCACTTGATTTTATTATTTTAGTTAGTTGTTTGCATACTTCCTCTGCTCCTAGTAAACTTATTTTTCGTTAATTTCAGACAGAAAGAGACAGAGAAGGAGAGACATCTCTGCACCATTCCTTCATTTGTAGAGTGTCCCTTAGTGTGTATGGTATTTCTATAAATAGTCAGAAACTTTAACCTCAGATTATTGTCCTGGGAGAGAGTATCTTCAACTAGGTTAATTATTTCATGGCTCCAATTTTTTCCCTTCACCTCCAAGTGTGAGTGGTTTTATGCACTGAAAATCACACTGAGACAATACTCAAGACTACAAATTGGAAAAACATTCAATGAGCAGAAACTCAATAGCAGACAGAGTTAGCACACAGATTATAAAATGGCCACAGAAATTGAGCCGCAGCTTTCACAGGTCATGGTGATTTTTTTCACAATCACTAAAATAAAGATCTCTGCTTCCTCCTTACATTTTAATCTTCTCACCCCATTATTAAGAGTGGCTCAACCTTGTATACTAAGATCACATGTTTTAAGTACTAGAAAGTTAAACATCAAGATATACGCTCTTTGAGAATGCAAGTGACCTTACCTTTTTTTTTTTTTAATTTTCAACTCTGAGCATCAGTTCTGATCCATAGCTACCTGATAGTTTCCATCAACATTTCTGTGATACCAAGTATATATCCAATGATTCAAATAATTTCTGACACTACTTATGTAGAATTCACTCAGAACATACAAGCTAAGGGCTCCATTCCACAACACTACCCCACTTCATACCCCACCAAGTCCCTGGTGTTCCAGTGCTATACTTTTGTCTAGTCAGGTACAAATTTGAGGGTTTTCACAATGCTCTTCAGACACAGGAATTCACTAGATTTTCCCACAGAATTGCCGACAGAGCTCACTGAAATCATTTTTACTACAACTGCCAATTTATTGCAAAGGATATCATTTAGGATGCCTCAAATGGAGGAGATGAACAAGGCAAGGTTTGGGAGACAGAGATGTGTAACTTCTGTCTCTGTGGACTTAATGGATGCTACCTGTCTACTATATTGGTTTAAACAAGCTTTCTGAGTCTAATTGTTCTGAGTTTTTAAGTGTCCAATAGGTGGGCATGACTGGTTAAATCATCGACAATTTTTTCCCACCAATATTATTATTGAGGCTTAGTGCCTGAATAACTCCCCCCTTCCCTGTGGCCATTTTTTAATAGTAAGTCAGAGACAGAGAAATATAAGAGAAATAAAAAAGAAGAAGAGACACCTGCAGCACTGTTCCATCTCTCATGAAGCTTCCTTCCACAGATGGGGACCAAGGACTTGAACCTGAGTCCTCGAATATCAGGAGCCCCACCATGTGGCTCCTCGCCACACATTTAAATCTTCTCTCCCTGGAAGTTGGTATTTGGAACTAAAAATGTCAACCTTCCAATCAAATTTTTGGTCTTTTTTAAAATTTATTTTAAAATTCATTTTTATTTATTTTAAAGTGTTTTTTTAAATTTTATTTATTTGTTTATTTATTATTGGATAGAGACAGAAAGAAATTGAAAAGGGAGGAGGAAATAGAGAGAGAAAGAGACAGAGAGACACCAGCAGCCCTAGTTCACCACTCATGAAGCTTTTCCCCCTGCAAATGGGGATCAGGGGCTTGAACCTGGGTACTTGAGCAGTATAATGTGTGCTCTTAAGCAGGTGCACCACCACTTAGTCCCATTTTTGGTCTCTTGAGTATAGTCAGTCTCTCCATTGAATTCATCTAAAGGTCAGCCATAAGTCACAGTGTTCATATAAAAATTTAGGCATGCATCCAATAGCACAGCTATATACAAGATACTGGATACTGTACAGCAAACCATAACAAAAGGACTTTTCAAAGTTAACCCAATTAACAAATAATGTGATGATAACATTAACTATCGATTGTCTTTTTGAACCCTAAGACAGGAGGAACCTCACATCTCCACTATAGAGCCCCTACTTCCCCCAGCCCTGGAACCCTTGGATAGGGCCCACTTTCCCGTATGCATCTCCCAATCCAAACCAAATAATATTGCATCTGCCGATCACAACCTAACCAACGCAACGATTGCCACCTCAACATGCTTCACCTCAGACTGTGTCCAGAGACTTCACGTGTGGAATGACAACCCTTCAGCTTCATTACTCGGGTGAGACCTTTCCTTTTATAGTACACTCTAATTTCATCTCAGGTAGTTCACTTTCTAACAAAGTCCCATAACCTAGATATACACCAGTTTCTGTGAGAGAGAGCTTATGTTCACACGTATCCATAAACTACTGCAAAATATATACCTGAAAGCAGAAGTACACTAGAGTTTGCAGTGAGTACCTCCCTAACACTTCCTCTCCACTATTCCAAGCTTGGGATCCATGATTGCTCAACAAATTGTTTGGCTTCGTATGTTAACTCTCTTTTCAATCACCAGGTTCCAGATGCCACCAGGATGCTGGCCAGGCTTCCCTGGATTGAAGACCCCACCAATGTGTCCTGGAGCTCAGCTTCCCCAGAGACACACCTTACTAGGGAAAGATAGAGGCAGACTGGGAGTATGGACCGACCAGTCAACACCCATGTTCAGCAGGGAAGCAACTACAGAAGCCAGACCTTCTACCTTCTACAACCCTCAACGACCCTCGGTCCATGCTCCCAGAGGGCTAGAGAATGGGAAAGCTATCATGGGAGGGGGTGGGTTATGGAGATTGGGTGGTGGGAATTGTGTGGAGTTGTACCCCTCCTACCTTATGTTTTTGTTCATTAATCCTTTCTTAAATAAAAAATTAAAAAAAAAAATTTTAGGCATGGTAGAAAGGAAACACTTTATACATAACAGAAGACACTATTATGAGGGAAATTTCAAGAGTTAGGAATCAAAGACAAAAACCAGTTCTATTCTTTTTATAAATATTTATTTATTTTCCCTTTTGTTGCCCTTGTTGTTTTTTTATTGTTGTTATAGTTATTATTGATGTCGTCATTGTTGGATAGGACAGAGAGAAATGGAAAGAGGATGGGAAGACAAAGAGGGAGAGAGAAAGACACCTGCAGACCTGCTTCACCACTTGTGAAGTGACTCCCCTGTAGTTGGGGAGCCAGGGGCTCAAACCTGGATCCTTCTGCCAGTCCTTGCATTTTGTGCCACGTGTGCTTAACCCGCTGCACTACAGCCCAACTACCACCATTTCTATTCTTTAGGATATCACAGTGTTGAGATGTATTTGCCAAACTGAGTTGTGCTTGCTACATCCAGGTTCCCATTTGTCACTTTATAAAAATTAAATGAAAGGGCTTTCAATCTTAGGATGAAAATACTCCCACAGGAAGTAGTGATTAACGTTTCCTTGAATATTCATTTAAAATAGAGCTTAAATAACCCTTAGTTGGAAGTCTGAATTTAAGTCCCTTTTTAACTGCAGATGATAGGACATGCATTGCACAACCCCAGATGAGTATTTAAGGCTCTAATATATTTATTACTAGCACTTTTATATCACCTTTGAAATTACTATTACAGAGATACCAGATACCTTTATAGGCCAGACTCTGGATGATTATATTGCCCTGCCAACCAGAGTAAACATCAAGCACTTTGTGTTTTATCAAGGTAAGCCTACAATAGAATAAAACATTTCTTTGTGTGTCTGACTCGTTTTGCTTTTAACTATAAACATGGAAAAAGATGATAGGATGCACAGTTATTATGCTTCAAGGCTTATATTGCTTTGCCTAGAAATAAAAAAAATCTGTCAGAAAAGACAGTCTTTTGTGTGGAAGGAAAATCTTAGATTGCTAGAGAAAGATAGATGGTCGTTACAGGTTTACATTGATACACACACACACACACACACACACACAGATGTTTATATACTGGAAGTCAGTACATTTTTTTCTTGTAAAGGGATAAATAGGAAATACTTCAGATTTTGTAGACCATCAACCGTCTGTCATCAGTGCTTAGCTTTCACACTACACTGTAAAAAGCAACCACAGAAATGGCATAAAAGAAAGGTGTTGGCTGTATTCTGAGAAAGTCTGATTTATGGACATACAGAGAGAGACTTGAATTTACACTATCTTTATCTGTCTTGTAATAATGTTCTTCATTTGATTTTGCTTAACTATTTAAATCAATTCATGATTTCAAGTCATATAAAAGGAGGCAATAAGGGGCCAGGTGTTGGCACATGGGTTATAGTTTGCAAGAAAACCCACGTTCAAGCCCCTGGTCTCCAGATTCAGAGGGGAAGCTTCACAAGCTGTGAGGCATTGCTGCTGGTGTCATTCTCTTTCCCTCTCTATCTCCCCTTCCTTCTCAATTTCTCACTGTCTCTAACCATTAAATAAATAAATATTTTTTAAAACACACAAAAGGAGGCAATGAGCATAGGCTACTGCCCCTTTGTTGTAGACTTTAAAAGTTAATTTAGTGATATATTTTTGCTCAGGTGGCCTGCTCTGAATCAATCTGTATTAGCTGGGGACTCTAACAAGTAAATTGTTTGAATTCCTCTGGGTATTGAAAAAAAATCCCTTAATCCTCCCATCTCTTAGGCCCCACTCTACTATTCTTTACCTCTCTCTCTCTCTCTCTCTCTCTCTCTCTCTCTCTCATAGAGAAAGAAAAGATGGATTGAATGGCAGTCAGGTCCCAGATATATTCTAACATTGACCACCTGTGCTGTTACTATCAAGGTAGCATAGCTGGTGACAGCTTCTTTCATTGATTCATAATTCATGTCCCTGTTAAAGGCTATCTGACCGTTAGGAGTTATTCATATTCACTGAACATGCTAATGGTGTCAGTTTTTAATAAAATCAGATCACAGCCTATTTTTTTTTCATCCTATAATTAAAGGAGAAAATACCTCTGATGGGGATTTGGTAGGAAATTCTCGAAGTGAAAAAGCACTCCTAACTCTGAAAGATCAAATCCTGTTCAAACTGAAATCAAATAATCATTTAGACAATCCAGTGAAGTCAGTGGTGGGTATACTATGGCACTGCGGCAGTATTCTTTATAAACTAGTTTCCTAGCATTTTAAGAGGTAGTTTTTAAAAAATAAATCTCAGAAAGTGGTTAGATTTTTAAAAACAATTAAAAAAAACTAGCTTAAGTGAGTAGACCCATCAGTCTAAAAGCCCAAAGGCAGCTCAGAAAAAAAGGGGGGAAAAGTTTTTTTCTTATTGTTATTAAACCAGGAGAAATAATATCTGAGGCCTGAAGCTCAATTTGTGAAGAGCGTGATCCACAGGACTCCTGTTCAAGGGAGCCTGCTGCTGAGACACTTCAAAAGATCATCTTTATTGCAGAACAATTGCCTGACCCAGTTTCCCGGTCAGCCACACACTTTTGTAGAAACTTCAGGAGCTGATGAAAAAGCTCAGCAAAGTTAGCATGTGTACTTTCATCTGAGGCTATTGGGAGGGGATATCTGAAAGGGCTCCAGGTCCCTTGGTTTTAGCACTGCCAGATCTACTGGCAGGGAAGCAAAGAATGAAACAAAAAGATAGGGGCATGTTTTCAAAGCTGATGTCTAGCTTCTTGCCAAATGTGCTTTCTATCAGGGCTTGTAGAACACAGAGGTCTTTCTGTATTCATCATCTTTGTTGTCTATCAAAATATTTTGATATTGTAATTAAGTCCTACTGCAAAGTGTGTTTTGACCATCAAGTAAGAATTCATTTCCTCTGTATAAAAGATATCTCCCCCCCCCACGTCTTATGTATTCTTGAGAAATAGCAATCTGTGGTTCATGAGCATCTAAACAATATTTAATTTGGAATTCCGACATGCATCATAAAACTAACATAAAAAGCAACAATGTATGTTTTAATGATTTCAAAGGGGAAAACACATTTCCACAAATGGCGTTAAGTTAGGTTCCATTCACTGCTTGGTGGAAAATATTACATCTTTAAGCAAAATGTTCTTCAGGTTTTTTTTGTTTTTATTCTTATTATGATCCTGTGCATGTATATATTTATCAGCAAAAAGAATCTGTAAGGAGAGCTATTCATTTTATAGGGTTTTTCTCTTCCAGTTATTTCCCTGTAGGTTCATTTTTTTGAAGAACGTCCTCTTAATTAATTTTTAGTTCTACTTAGTGTATTAGTTTTCTAGCGCTGCTCTACACAGTGCCCAAGACGAAATGTCTTAAAACAACAAATGTCTTAGTCTCACATTATTGGAGGCTACATGTCCAAAATCAAGGCATCTGCAGAGACATCCTTTCTCTGACACCTGTAGGGCAAAATTCTTCCGTGTGTTTCCTGAGTTCTCGTATTTTTCCAACAAGCCTTGATATTTCTGGACTCAGAGCCCCAACTTCTCCCAGTATGTCTTTGACCCAATTTCTCTGGCGCTTGTGATCCATAGACCCAAAGCTGTATGACTGTCACCAAGTCTGATGAAAGGAAAGAGCAAGCAAGACATTGACGTTTTTCAGGGAAACTGTATTAGAAGCAGAGAAGTCAACCCAAGAGGGAAGGTAAAGAGGTGCTCCTGTAAAGAAACTGGAGAGTGTTCACCAGTGAGCTGCCTCACTATTGGGCAAGGAGTGTGGTCCTGAAGAAGAATCCCATGATCTTTTGATCTAGTTAGAGGTTTCACAGATTGCACCAGTATTCACTCAGTCACTTCCTAATACATAGTCCCTCTAATGGGCACAGGGAAATCGTGTCCTCTGCACAGCTAGTATGTGGCAACTTTTGTAGCTACATGAGTGTTGTCTGTTTGACTCAGAACGTGATCACCAGCATGGTCTTTTTTGATGACATGGGAATCAAAGATCTTTTGGTCTTTTGCTTGAGACCACTCTCCCCTACTGTCACTGTCTCTTTCTGTCTCATATTCACATTACATTCTCTCTGTATGTATCTGTCTCTTGAGTCTCTTTTATAATAATAACAATGATAGTATTAAAATAACACTCACCTTAATACCTTCATTTTATCTTGGTTACCACTCTAAAGTGGCTACCTCCAAACAAGGTCACAGTCTGAGGTGCAGGGGTTAGGAAATCAGCAGTCCTTTAGGATTGCAATTATTTTATGCAGCTTGTAGCATTATAAATAAAATACAATAAAAGTTCTATAGTTATAAAAATGGCAATATTTATAGAGTGTAGTCAGGCAAATTCAATATTATCACAGGAAATAAAGCAATTAGTATGTCATTTCTAGTTATCTATTCCTTCCTGACATCTGGCATCTACCCACAATGCAACTGGTCCAGCCCATCCCAAACTAATTTTAGGAAGAGATAAATTTAGATCTCATTCTTCAGGAATTTCTCTTAGAGGTTCTTAATGAACTATCTGAACATTCATTCTATCCCTTGATTAGAATTCATTTCTAATTCCTTGTAGGATCAGTCAGAGTGACTCTTCAAATAAGCTAGCACCCATGAAGTTGAGAAGACCAGAGCGTGAGTACTCTACAGACCTGTAATGAAGCATCACTCCTGGATCAGTCTCCATGCATTCTCCATGGGAGATTTTATATTGTTGGTCATTATGCCATGTCCCCTGCATTGCTTGAAACTGTGGTCTATTTACATAATCATTGTTTTGCTTTATAACCACCCTGCCTGCAGGGTATTGGTTCAATCCCCACTGGTTATAACCAGGTAGCTGCTATGGAAGCTTGCTACCTTTGTGCTCTTTTCTTCTCTCCACCCCCTCTCCTAGCCATTTCCTTTTCCGACCTACCACTTCCGTTTCAAAAGATATAAAGGCGTTTTCTCTGATCAATAAAGGCATTGCATTGTGTTCCCACTCAGCCACGAGTTCCTTGTCTCTTCTCTTCTGCAACAGTAGCCTGACATTCTGGCGCACCAACATGGGCCTAACCCGCCCATCCCCCAGATAAGTATAGGCCACTTTGGCTCTCTACAGCCTCATGTATTATGAAGGCACTGTGATTCTTTTTTCCTCTTTTTATTTTTCTGAGACTCCTCTGCCATGGGCAACCTTCTTCCTTATGAGGAGGTTTCCCAAACCCTCTACTCTTTTTTCATGAGACAGTTTCTCTATTTCTGAAATATTTTGCTCTGGGCCACACCTTGGTTCCTCATGACCATGATCATAGAGCTTGGGAGATGTGCAGAGATTTCCCCTGGGATTTCCTGGACTCCCTCTCCCATTTCTCCCACGGAGAAGGGCTACTCTAACTGGCAGAGCCTTCTCCAGAACCTTGGCAGTCCCCAAGAATGGAGACACGTGGTTAGTTCTACCCTCCTTACTTGATTCTTTCTTCTATGGGAAGCCATTTTTTAAAATGGGTATCTGCAGCAATCCCACAGGAACAGTCTGAACCAGCCTAACTGGGATTTTGTGGCTCTTTTTGAAGCAGGATGCCCTCTGGGGACTCATAATGCAACATAGCAGGATCTAAGTAATCTGTTTCAAAGTGCCTAAAAAAAAAAAAAAAAAAGAAAGAAAGGAAAAATCTCCCTACTGCTTCTCTCCCCCCCCCCCCAGCTCTCTCTGAATATCTCAAGTTTGCTGTCTGCTTTCAGTTCTGTTTTGTAAGACAGTGATTTGAATGACTGAATTTTTGTATGATCCATTTTGCTCTGAGTACTCTGAAACTTAATTGACTTTATATATATATAAAAAAATGCTGGATGCAGCCATGATTTCTGGAGACATCCAGAAACAATCCTAATTTTTTTTTCTCTTTTGATTTTTTTTTAAGTCTTGGTATACATGTGAAATGTTTAATCTTGAAAACTGTATGAGTATGGGTGGGGTAGATAGCATAATGGTTATGCAAAGAAGCTCTTATGCCTGAGGATCCAAAGTCCCAGGTTCAATCCTCTGCACCACCATAAGCCAGAGCAGTGCTCTGGTAAAAAAAAAAAAAAAAAAAAAACATTGTCACTAACATGTGTTAACTCTCTAAGTAACCTGAGTTTGTTTAAAGTCTAAGGTAAAAATTAGTTAAAAATTAATATATTTTAACTAAATCTCATCTGAAGATCCTGTGCACATCTAGGGTGTATCTCCAGGGTGTAAAAAAAGGTAGAGAAGACGCTATTCATATGTAAAGCTCTCATATACCTTCTCAATTAAAGAGGTAGAACCAGCCCGGTGAATGATAGATCACAGAATGGTTATGCTAATGATTCTCATGCTTGAGGCTTCTAACAATGGTTCTTCTGTTTACCTTTCCACATTTTATTGAGCTTAAAGTAACTGTTTAAACAACCTTAAAATCATACTAGAAAGGACTTCCAAAATTATAAAGGTACTTAAACCAATTATAATCATCAAGTTATCAATTATAGTAAACTTCTAATTTGTTATAAGTTTTTTCTTCACAAGTAAGTAATTGCAGCTATGTCAAGCCTTCACATAAAGAAGCATCTGCTCATATGGAATCCCAGGAAATCCATTTGGACCCCTGTCTTCTGACATTGCCCTCCTGACCCATGATGTGACCTGACATGATCTGAAGAACCTGATTCACAGCAAGGACAGAATTTTCTTACTGCCTTTCTCTCGCCCATCGCTGTCTGTCCTTCCTGCTTCTGCTTTGCCTGTCACGTTTTGGCGGTTCCAGCTCACTCTCTACAGAGAAGCAAAGTTCCAGTGGCTGTCCTCCCCCATTGAGATAGATGTGCAGCATTCTTCCCCTGGTCATTGGCATTGGACTGATGCTTCTATCGGACTTGCTGATACAACTTTGGACACTCCCTTACACTGCTGGACTTCTTGAGGACTGACTGTAGCAGTCCATGGACCTTACCTCCAGCTACCTTAGGACTTTGCAATGCCAGATCAACCCTCTCGCCCCTCGGCCTATCAGGCAGTGCCCCCTTTCCACCCATCAGGCAGCCCCCCTCTCTGCTTACCAGGCCTCCCCTTGACATCACACTGGCTCTTGATGCTCTCCTACTTGTCCTCCATGTCTTATTCCAGTTCTTTAAAAACACCTGCATGATATAGGTTTCTGTTCACCCCTACACTGCTATTCCCCTGACATAAATAGAGTCTTTCACAGACATTCACCCATTTAAATATGGCCATTTAGAAAGAGGGATGTGTTGGGAAATTGTGAGGATGTGGTTGAGCTTGGCAGGGCTTGAAACTGAGGGGTGCGTCCAATCCTGTTAGTTTATTTCTCTACCAAGAGGTTGAACAAGGGGGGACAGTAGTACCCCAAAGGTGTGCCTCCTCCTATCAGACTCCCTGCCTCACAAAGTGCCCCGCATTCCTGATATTGTGGCCATTAAATAAAAAGAAAAGGAGAGATGTTAGTCATTACACCAGCTCCCCCCTGCTCCATTGCTTGATGCTATGGTCTATTTACATAATCATTGTTTTGCCTGAGACCCACCCTGCCTGCAGGGTATTGGTTTAATCCCCACTGGTTATAACCTTTGCAACAGCTGCTATGGAAGCTTGCTGCCTTTGCGCTCTTTTCTTCTCTCCACCCCCTCTCCTAGCCATTTCCTTTTCCAACCTGCCACTTCCATTTCAAAAGATATAAAGGTATTTTCTCTGATCAATAAAGGCATTGCATTGTGTTCCCACTCAGCCACAAGTTCCTGGTCTCTTCTCTCTGGAGACACTAGCCTGGCATTATATAAAATCAACAAAGCTCACAAATGTAACCGGATTCTTTTTGGTGAATGCAAAGTGTTGCAAATGCAAAGTGAGAGAAACTGATGGCTCCCAGGCTATTAAGCCTCTAACACCTTTTGTTTCAGGAGGGACAAATGCAGGAGCTAAACAAATGTGCTCAATTTGACTCATTTGTGTAAAGGAGGTCTAAAAGGAAAAAAAAAATCCTGGTTTCTGGTTCTCACTTGGCCAGTAGTAACCTAACCAGTTTGCTATAGAGCAGGAGCACCAGCATTTTTAAAAATTCCATCAGAGTGGTTACTAATGTGCAGCCCAAGTGAGAACAGCTGATCTAGCTCATTGAAAAACTCCTTCAGAGGCAGATTCTTATTCTACAGGTCTGCATTGGACTTTGTGATACTGCATTTCTAGCAAGCTCTCAGGGGATGCTGATCCAAAGAGCACACTATGAGTAGCAAATTCTCAACATTGGCTGCACAGTGGTGTAGCTATTGACTAGTGTATCTATTAAATACCAAATGTCTGTCAGTTACCACTGATGCTACTGAATTAGTAGGTCTGGATTGTTGTGTGAACATCAGCATTTGTAAAAAAGCTTCCAGTGTATTTCTAAAGTGCAGCTCACATCAAGAATTCTACTACTATGAAGAAAAGTAGAAATGATTCTAGTTGCTTCTGTTCTGTGTCCAGTGCTGCTGGTCCCTGAAGCTCAATGTACCCAAGTGGTACTCTGACTTCTCTATCTTTCTATCTTATTTAAAATAAATAGAATAAGTTTTATTTAAAAGTTTCTGTGTTTGGCAATGTGTAAATCTTGGAAGAATTTCTAAGTACATTTTGTGTTACACATCCATTCTTTGGGCACCAGGCAGTGGCGCAGCAGTGAAGCAGGTCTGCAGGTATCTATTTTTCTCTCCCCTGTTTGTCTTCCTCTCCTCTCTCAATTTCTCTCTGTCCTATTGAACAACAATGGCAACAATAATAATAACAACAGCAATGATAAATAGTTAGGGCAAAAAAAGGGGAAAATAGCCTCCAGGTACAGTGGGTTCGTAGTGCAGGCACCGAGCCCCATTTATAATCTTGGAGGCAAAAAAAAAATCTATTCTTCATACCTTTGTTCACAAACAAAAGAGAATTTATTCTGAGCCACAAATACCTCAGCCATGTTTCAATTATGGGAAGATCTCAAGAGCTGAAAGCAGGGTATTGCTGAAGGCATCATGTTCTGAACCTGGTTGGAAGCTTATATAGACTAGCAACCCAGAGAGATCTTTTGAAAGCCTTTCCTTTTCAAAACAGCTTCCTCAATCCATTGGCAGTCTTGTCAAAAGATCTTATCCAACTGGCGAAAACAGCATGTCTTTGGAGTCAGGGACAACAACAGTAAACCTCCAGGGTATCCTGCTTGCTCACTCTTTATCATGGTGGGCATGGCTCAGGGTGTCTGACCCACAGAGGAGTCCTTCAATTTGTTATAATACACCACACCCATTCCAAATTTTACTTTGTGTTTTTCTTTTCTGTCTTTGTGCCATGACTCACAGATAAAACAGAAATAAGACAGAAATGATCACTCTGTCACAAGAAGTATTTAAAGAAGAATGATTTTGTTGGTGTTTATTGGATTTGACTGGATAGTTGTCTGATAGGAAAGAAAGGAAAGGTAGAAAAGGTAATACACAAGAGGGCATGAGAACAAGACAAAGTGAGAGACCTAGACAATTCAGAAGTTCTGTGTAAAGGAAGGAATGACCTGAAGGATGAGTCTCTACCCTTGTTTCTTCTTCTACTAATGTAAACATCGACTAGGATGCTTGGGTGTGGGTGCCCCTCCTGGAGTTAGAAATAACATTGTCAAAGTCATTCATGCTTAAATATATCTATAGATTTCTAACTCATTTAATCCCCCTCACATTTCTTTTCTTGTTAATTTATTACTCTTGGAAAATCATAGTTTTCTTCTTCTTTACTGGAGTGTGAATGGATCAAAGGATAGTTTTTTACACATGGGTACAATTTCTTATCTCCCTGTGATAGGCATCTGCAAAACACTCCAATTTAGGTCCTTTTCCACAATTATGCACCAGAACCACAAAGCTCTCCACCCTTCTCCACATCCCCCTCCCCCAACTCCAGCTCCTTCCTTTCCACTCCTTCCCCAAAGTCCTTCACTTTGTTGTAATATACCACACCCACTCCAAATTTTACTTTCTGTTTTCTCTTTATGTCTTTGTTTCTTAAGTTCCACCTGTCAATGAAATATTCAGGTATTAATATTCTTCTTTCCTTTATTAATATTCTAATATCCTTCTCTCTTTGGCTTATCTTACTTAACAAGATTCCTTCAAGTTCCATCTAAGATGAGGGAAGAGAGATGACTCCATAATTTTTACAAATCAGGTTTTTTTAATGGGAATCAGATTAGATAAAGAGAGTCACCTTAAATGTTTTGAAAGAAGACAACTCTATCTCTTGGAAATCTGCATATATCCCGTGTTAGTGCTCAGTCTCCAATACATTGGGGAAAGCTTATACATTGTGGTATCTTTCTTTATCTCTCTCTCTCCTATCTCTCTCATTGCCTGAAAAAGTTGGCTAAAATTTGTGAAACCCCAACAACAACAAAATAAAATTAAGGAAAAATTAAAGCAGAAGTAATGACAATAACCAAATTTGAAGATAATGGTCTATTATTGTTTAATATATATTATAGTATTTTGTGGATAAAGAAACAGGAATTGAGAGAATTTAGACAACTTATTCAATGTCATAGAGCCAAAATTTGAAGGAATCAAGATTCAAATTCCCAAATACTATGATATTAAAATATCAAAATGTGGGTAAGGAGTTCCCATAAGCTGGAGATGAGTTTGAGCTATTAAAAAAATTTACCAATACTTAATGAAGACTAAGGCCAGATGCCCTTAGTATGTATGGTCTTAAAGAGTTTTCTTTGAGAAACTATCCCATGGTCATCTTCTGGGAGAGGAGAGATCATGTGGTTTTAAATGAAGGTATTTAAACTTTATGATGTGAAATAAACACAGGATGGTTTTGCTCATATGTATAATATAGATACTTAAAAGTATGTGAATTTGCAAAAAGAAAAGCAACCAAACTGTCTCTGAGATTTTGTGAGAACTATGTTGGTTATGGGGGTTGGGAGAGGTGAGAGGTCACAGAACTGGGTGGTGAGTGGTGTGACTATATCCCTGGAATCTTATAATTTAAAAAAAAATACTGGATTGCTAATAAAAAATTAAAAACTTTGTGGAACCAGGCACTACAGAGACACACCTACATGGGAAAAGCTTCATAGTTGGTGGAACAGTATCATGATGCCTCCTCTTCTCTTTCTGCCTCTGTCTCCCACTCCCTGTATTTCACTCTCTGTTAAAAGGCTTTAATATTGATATATTAGGGAAATGTTCACATAAACAGACTATACAAAGAAGGAAATGAAAAAGGAGGGAATGGTAGAAAGAGGAGAATGAAAGGAGGAAATGAAGAAAAGAATGAAAAGATGGAAGAAAAAGATACAAGATTAAAGGAAAAAGGAAATAAAAGAAAAGAAGCAGAATTGTACAGGGCATGGGATCCCCCCAAAATTAGAACCCTTGGTAGTGAAGCCATGGTAGTCATCACCAAAGGGTTATTTTCAGATAACAAAATTAAATGCTCCCTTTTATCATCTATGCCCCCTGAAAGTTCATAGAGTTCTAGAGATCAGGATGTATAATCCAACCTCAATTTTAATAATTCTTCAAGGACTTAGAACAATACTGTGCATACAGTGGGTGTTGAATAAATAAAAGGCTGTCATTGATTGATAGTCCCTTCCCTCAAGGAAATTGATCTCCAATTCAAATCTCCACCATAACACTGAACAAGGTTAATCTTCATCTCCCCGCAGATGGAGACTAATGTGCTGGGCCTAAGTAGGCAGAAGTGCATCAGGAAACCAAATTGGGAAATGATAGCTATTGTTACCCAGGGAATTCCTCAAAGTGGATATCACTCATGGCCACTAATTCCAATGTCTGAGCACATACTACCCCTACCCAATATCAATAGGCATGGTGAAAGAACACTGATGCAAAGAGACAAGCACAGAAGTACAGTTGGAACAAATTATTGAGGATGGACTTGAGAAAGTTTGGTCAGAAGCAACTTTTACTTCTGTACTTTTGAAGAATGGTAGCTGATGAAGTGCTAAAGGTAAATAAAGAACAGGCCTTCCCCCACTCAGACAAAGTGCTGCTACATACAGACACATTTTAAACATCCTTAACTATGTGAACAAGTACTTCCTAAAGAAATGCTCATTAGCAAGTTGACACTAAGTAGAATGTAAATTTGAAAAAGTTTAGCCAGTTTACTAAGCTTTTGTTCTTGTCACAAGGCTTCACCATTTTGGGATGACTTACTCAGATAGATGAGATAGGTAGGTAATAGGTAGATAAATAGAAGATAAAAATAGATTAAATAGATAGACAGCTGAGATAGGTAGGTAATAAGTAGATAAATAGAAGGTAAAAATAGATTAGATGATAGGTAGGTAGATAGATAGATGATAGATAGATAGATAGATAGATAGATAGATAGATAGATAGACAGATAGAATGATAGGACAATAAAACAGAGAAAGAGTTAAGGAAGGAGGGTGATAGAAAGACACTACAGGTACAAAGCTTCCTCCAGTACAGTAAAGATCAGGCATTTTAGTTCCATGTTGCTAAAGACTTCAACATTACATATTTATAATAATACATAGGACTTTAGTTTTATGAAAGTAAACTGCACACATTAGTGGATTTTTCACCAGCACATTTAACCACCATCCAAAGAAGAAATCAGAATATTATCAGTATCCCTACAGCTTCTTCAAAGCCCAAGTTCAAATACTTCCCCCCCCCCACCCCCATTTCAAAGAGCAAGGTCATCCTGACTCATGCAAGTAGAGATAGTTCCATCTGTTTTAAACTTTATGTAAACAAAATCCTGTAGTAAGTACTGTTTTCTTCCTGACTTTATTCACCATTATATTTTTTATACTCACCTACATTACTGTGCATACCAGTATTTTGTTGTTTTTTATTTCTCTAAACCAGGGGTCTGCAATTTGTTTGCTCTAAATGACCAAATTGTAAGGATTTTCAGCTTTGGTTGCCATAAAAACTCAGCTGAAACTACTAAACTCCACTTCTGTACCATGAAAGTAACCACAGACAATACATAAACAAGGAGACTTTATTCTGTTCCAATTAAGCCTTGTTTGCAAAAGCAAACCTAGGTCAAGTTTGACCTGTGGGTCATAATTCACTCCTACCCTGTGGTAGCTCATTGTCAGGATTTACCACCATTTATTTCTCCATTTTATGCTTAATGCATAAATTAGTTCCCTACTGCTGTTACAGTAAACCACAGCAAACTTAGCAGCTTAAAACAGCAGAACTTTATCATCACACAGTCTGTAGGTCAGAAGGCCAAGTGGATTCCACAACTGTCACTTCTCCAAGTCTCAGAAGGCTGAAATCAAAGTGTCAGCTTGACCTGGTATCTTATCCAGAGAGTATGGGAAAAAAATGCTCCCCAATTAATTGTGGCAATTGGCAGAAGTTGGTTTATTACAGTCATAGGACTGAGCTGACTGTTTCCTTGCCGGTTGTCAACTTCAAGGTCTCTCTTTTTTTATTTTTTTATATATTTTTATTTTATTTATTTATTCCCTTTTGTTGCCCTTGTTGTTTTATTGTTGTAGTTATTATTGTTGTTGTTGTTGTTGGATAGGACAGAGAGAAATGGAGAGAGGAGGGGAAGACAGAGGGGGGAGAGAAAGATAGACACCTGCAGACTTGCTTCACCACCTGTGAAGCGACACCCCTGCAGGTGGGGAGCCGGGGTTCGAACCGGGATCCTTATGCCGGTCCTTGTGCTTTGCGCCACCTGCGCTTAACCCGCTGCGCTACAGCCCGACTCCCTAAGGTCTCTCTTTTTTTCCTTGAAATGCACCCCCATCTATATCAGAGCCTACAAAAACATATAAATTCCTTCTCATAGTTTTATCCCTCCTGTTTCTTTTAGAAGTAGTGCTGTTTATTATTTCATGTTATAATGTAAATTTTTCCTCAAATGATTTAGGGTATGGTATAAGAGAAGGATGGAGAGCCAGTGTTTTTCTAGTTGACCCTGCCCTTTTTATTGATAACATCACCTTTTTTCTGTTGCTCTGCAGTGTCAAATAGTCATCAGTCAGCATCCATATTGATGTGGGCTTCTGTCTGAACTACGTACGTCATTGGTATAGCTCTCTGTCGTTATGTATTGAAAGAAGGAATTACAGGTTTATTGAAAGCTATCTGATATTGCTAGTCTTTAAATTTTGTCCTTTAGAAATCTGAATCTGACAAAGTTTGACCTGACTAATTTTGACTGGCATGAGTCACCTGGTAAATAAGTAAAAGATGACCTTTCACCTGCCTCTACCACTGTACTTAGCAGGGATCATTGAAAACAACCTAGAATTCATGGTATGGTGGTTAGTTCACTGTATATGGTTAAGTAATTTTGAACTCTATCCTGAAGATATAGAAAGCAGAAAAATAATTTAAGCAAGCAATTAGAATTTCACATTAGTTTCTAGTAAAGGAGTTGGCTCTTTAAAACACACACACACACACACACACACACAAACAATTATAAAGATGATGGCTAGTGGACATGTAATTTGTTGAAATACTGAGGTCTAGAGATTATAGGATCCTAAAAATGGGTCCTTTAGTGGTGGAATTTAAAAGTATACAAAGTGTATGTGAAAAAAAATAATGAGATCTACTTGGAGTATACTTAGTAATGCTACTAACAGAACTCAGGTGTTGTGTTAGAAAGATAGAAGGCAAGGCACGGTGGTAGTGCACCTGGATGAGCGTACATATTACAATGTGCAAGGACCTGGGTTCAACCCCCCGGTTCCCACCTGTAGGGGGAAAATTTCACAAGTAATGAAGCAGTACTGCAAGAATCTCTCTGTCTCTCTTCCTTTCTATCTCCCCTTACTCTCAATTTCTGGCTGTCTCTATCTAATAAATAAATAAATATAATATAAAAATGAAGATAGAAGCCTGAGTATTGTGTGTGCTGAGATTAAGGTACTTAAAAACCTCTATAAAATATATCATTTATTATATAGAAATAAGGGATGGTGCCCAACAGAGAAATCAGTGTCAGACAGACTTGAAGAGGGGGTTCTACAATTAGATGATAATGGGACTACTCAGGCTATGTGTACAAAGAAGAAAAGAATACTGTGAATATGTGAACATCTTGGTGATTTTCATTATCTATAGGAGATAATGAGAGAGTGGTTTGCTGTGTTAATGGGAATAGAAACAATGATCTCCCTTAGATCCACCTCAAGTTAAATTTACTGTGCAATAATAGCATTGTTACCATATCAAAATAGCAATCACCATTCTTTAAAAATATTATATTATACAGAAAGATATTGACCTTGTCTTTGTGTTCATCTTTAAGAATCCATCAAGATAGTGTTTTCTATGGTAGAATAATAATCTTTAATGTTAATCAAAATTGTATGACCACATCAGCTATTAAATTAATGAGAAAGAATTCATAAATTATAATAATTTTCAATGTGTAGTGAGATCACATCATTTTATTTTAATTAAAATGTGATAACAGAGAAGAGTAAAGGAAAAAAGTCTCAGCTGGGATCATGTGTTCAAGATTACAAGGAATACAAGAAATTCCTTGGAGCATGACAAAGGTTAAAGTGGGATGATTAAACTGGCAGGGAGTTGGTATGTCCCTATCTTCAATGTATTTGTACGTATTGGTAGACAATAGATTTCCATTTCTGATGATGAAGTTGGGAAGCCCTGGAAATCTCCTTGAATTTTTCCAAAGCAAAGTCCAAACAGTGAAATGTGGATAGAATGCAATGTGGATAAAAATGAAAAGCAAGGCATGCTGGGACAGGAAAGCTAGTTTGCCAGCCCTATTCTCCTCAGCCTGTGAAGAGTCTGTTGCCCTCCAAGTTCGTGAAGAAAATTACCAAGGGCCTCACTTTACAGGTTCCATGTTCATTTCATCAAGTAAAGAACTTGATTCATCCACAGAGCAACAAAACAATATCAAATTAGAGGAGGGAATCAAATCAATATTCAGTCCAGCCAGAGACAGTGTGTGTTCTCCTTTGAGCTGTTAGCAGGTGTGTTGGGTGAATACAGATAAGTTGATAAATGGCTGATTCGACAGACTGGTAGCAAACACATGCTTTGCCAGAGATGACTTTTCAAGTCACCGTACATCAAACAGACAGTGTCAGCCTTTGAGGATAAACCTGTGAAGCCTTGTTTTGCTCTTTGAACTACCTCTGAGCCCGAAGACTGAAAAGGGGCCTGAGTGTTCCTCTGAATCCATTGGGAGGATTGAAAGCTTCAAAGAGGAGCGCCATCATATCCAAGGGGAAATACATTGATTGAAGGAACCAGTGTGAAATAGTCTTTAATAATTACCAGAAAGCTAGAATCGACTGGTGTTTTGCTGAGCTACATTTTATCTTTATTGGATTAACTGTGACACAGTAGGTTATGTCAAAGGGAATCTGCATGAATATTAAAAGTAAATGTGGTGTGAATAATAGATAACTTACATTAGATGCACCAGCATGCAGTAATTTTTATTCACCTACATAATTAGATTAAAACAAATCTGCTGAATAAAATACATTGTCTTACTATAATCCAGTTTGAAAACACTCAAAAGTTATGGCCAGAGGATGTTTGCTGGTTTTATAAATGTAAATACATAATTCATCCTAAGAAATATTTTCAAAAGGTTCCTGATAGTTATAGGAGTAGGTGATTGTGAATATTAACATTCTCGAGGCAATACATAATACCCTTAGGTCATATAAGACTCCCATAATGTTGATACCAGAGTGGAAACACCAGCATTTAACTTTTATGTTCATCTCTGGGAAACAGTGGACAGTAAATTATCTGGAAAAATTAACCTAAAAGCATTCATATCTGAAACCAAGATCACCGTGCTTATCTCCATGCATCTAATTTTCCTCTGAGTGCTTTAGTTCTACAAAGTAAACCCATTTTTAAGGCAATACAGTATTTTGGGGGAGAGTAGCCAGGGAAAGATAGCACTAAGATTTTTTTTCCTGCAGGGCTAGGGGGTGGTACACCTGGTTAAGCACACACATTATCATGTGCAAGGACTTAGGCTCAAGCCCCCATTGCCCACTGTCCACTTGCAAGGGAGGAAGCTTCACAACTGCTGAAACAGTTCTGTAGGTCTCTCTATTTCTCTCTCCTTCTCTATCTTCCTCTTTTTTTCTCAATTTCTCTCTGTCCTATCAAATAAACAGAGAATGGGTGAGGGGGGAAAATGGCTACTGGGAGCAGTGAATTCATACTGCTGGCAAGAAGCCCAAACATAATCCTGGTGAAATATAAATAAATAAATAAATTTTAAAGGATTTTTTTTCATGTATATGAGTGTTGCTTTCTACTCCCCACTGTACCTGTTTAAACATTCAGTTCTGTGGAGCCCTAAGTTTGTCAGTATCTCCCAGTTTTCTATTGCAATCTGTTGTTATAGCTCAAACTTAATTCCTTCTTTAGGGTCTTCAGAATTTTTTTTTTTTGCATGTCAGAACCAACTGTAGTGGAAAATAGCTCCATCATTGTCCAATTCCACTCAACAAAAGATGCAAAAAAAAAAAAAAAAAAACTCTCCTACTCTTATTTCTCTCTGCTCCTAGAATTTTCAGAATCTCCTCTGCTTTTCAAAAAGAAAGAGTCTCTGTAGGGAAGCTAGACTGTGGTTCAGCCATATCTAGAGAGAAATGTACATCACTTCTGTTTGGATGATGCACAGGCAGATGGGAAGAGGTAACAGCATCTTCCTAAAGGGCCCCATGGCTCACCTGGTGTTGGTGAGTGAAATTTACTCTCATGAAAGTTGGGTTGTTATTCCCAGGTCTGTAATGCTGGCACGAGACAATGTTGGACTCTTTCTACCAATCTAACTTTCCTCCATGATGCCCCACATATCATTTTCCTCTCCCATTCAGCTGTGTCTATGTCATCCCCTAAATTACTCAACACAAATGAATCTCAGAATACACTGAGCCCAGGATAATGAATAAGAGAGTTGCTTTCTACTCCCTACTGTACCTGTTTAAACATTCAGTTCTGTGGAGCCCTAGGTTTCTTGGAGCCTCCTTGTTTTCTCTTGCAATCTGTTGTTACAGCTCAAACTTAATTCCTGCTTTAGGGTCTTCAGAATTTTTTTTTCTCCTTTCTCCAAAAAAAAAAAAAAAATGACTCTTGCAAATGAAAAGCATATTTCTGAGGCTAGTCTCATACATTTGTTTGGGAAGTTCAAGATAGAATGTCAAGTAATCTCTCTCTCTCTCTCTCTCTCTCTCTGTCTCCTCTAATTCTCCTTGAGGCAATCTAGATAACTGGATGACAGGAACTATCATGTCTAGAAGAGTCCAGGGAAGAAATCCCAAGAGGTTACAGAGAAGACATCAGTTCCTCACTATCACCCATTAATACCTGCTTTGCAGTTCCAAGGTGTTGTGTTAACTTCCATCCCAAGTTTACATTTTGTGAGAAAACAATAATCATTATATTAGCTACTATCTACTGGCATCCAACACTTAGGTTTTCTCATGTGTTTCACACAATTTCCTAAAGTGAGTTTTATTATCATTAACCCCAACTGCTCAGATGCAGTTGTGGGTAGAGAATTTAACTAAAGATTACAAAGTTCTACAACTTTGTAAGTAGTTGTGCCAAAAGTTAAGCCTGGGCAATTTGATGCCCTAGCTTATACATTGAAAGCAAGGCCCTCCTCAGGACACAGAGCTTGCAGATTTACAACTTGGCAGATAAATTAAACTACCTTAAAATATTTCTATTCTGAGAGAGAGAAGAGGGTATGATAAATGTTGCCAGAAACCTATTTGGACTTCTGCAGTCTCCTCCAGATCATTCCCCAGGAAGCTTTGCCTGCCTTCTAGCAGGACAGAATCCTGCTCCTAAGAATTGTTCTCTTCCCATGATTATTCACATCTGCATGTGTTTCCATTTAAAGGCAAACTTCACGCATGTGCAGAATCAGTGAAGGCAGCTATTTGGTTAAAAGTAACAGTATGGGCAGGGTAGTGGTGCACCTGGTTAAACACACATGTAGTAGTATCATTATCAAGGACCCAGACTCAAGCCTCTGGTCCCCACTTGCAGTGAGGGAAGCTTCACAAGAAATGATGCAAGTCTCTCTCTCTCCCTTACTATCTCAATTTCTCTCTGCTATCAAATTAAATTAAATTTAAAAAACAGACATCAGCAATTCCTCTCCAAGGCAGATCTTAGTGTGGTGCCTGAGCTCCACCTACTGTGCTTATTCAGCTTGCTTTAAATCCCAAAACCCTTCTGGCCCATAACTCAGACACCTCTCTGCTTCCTCTTGCATACAGTGGTCTCTTAGGACCCCACGCTGAGAGCCAACAGAGAGGCTGTCAAGGTCAGACATGCCTGTAGTCTCTCAACCCACCCCCAACCCCGCCTCACTCCGCCTTACTAGAAGTGAAAGAGTTGAAGCGAATCATGACAGAGGTAAAACCTGCGACTGGAACTGGAATCACGTATTTGGAAAGCAAACCAAAAGAAGTAAATATGTTTCAGAAATCTAATTCAAGGTGTAGATGCGTCAGCAGGATTCATTTAAGCTTGCCTCTCGGGAGAGTTGATGATTGTCCATAAACAGAATAACCAGCCATTATAAATGTAGAGTGCTTTAGGATTGTCAAAGCAATCACACCGAAATTACCCCCAGTGACAGCAAATCTCCATCATACATTCAATATGTGCTGGACCTATATTGATAAAATAAGATAATAGCTCAGTGGCGAGGCTGTTTTTTTCCCTGATTGAGTTAGGTGTTTTTCAGTGATGGATGAGGTCAAACCACAACCAGCAGAAATTGTCAGAATTAACACAGATGTTCCTACATGTGGTGTTTGGGCTGTGATTCTCATCTGTGGCTTTTATTGTTTCCTTTTCAACGTTTTACTGCAGTGACAGATGTTTCCTAAGTGTGTACCCCTTGTATTACTTGGCATCCCCTTGTAGAAAGACACTGGACCAGGGCTTCCCATAAGATTGCCTCTACTAAATCATATATAATCACATATTTCTTGATTGGATGTAATGTATTCATGTAGTAGAAAATTAAATAGAATAGACTGGCATATAAAATACAGTGTGGATCTATCACTTCACAATTCCCCACTTCATTTTCCAAGGGCAACCACGTTTAACCATTTATGTTTGCACTTCTTTTGAGAGTTAGGCCTGGATTTGAATAATTCGTTTTAAATGTAATTTTCAACAAACAATTACTTTTCAGCTGAACTTGATGCTAGGATTGAAAAGGATAATCTGTCACATCATCCCAGACCTTCTTCCACTTCTTAATAGTTATATCATTATTTTCTTATTACTTTTTTCCAAATAATATTTACAAGATGGTTAATGGTTTACTGTTCAGTTGTTGGTGCAGGGGTGAAGTTTCTCACCTCCAACATAGTTTCTCTTCCACCATCATGCTCCAGGACCTCAAAACCCACGCTAACCCACCCACTCCCTCCTTTCTCAGAGCTTTTTGCTTTGGCGCAGTCTTAAAATAAAAGTCAGTGGTAAAATTCCCCCCTTTCTCTTCTTTTACTGATGCATCAAATGCATGGCATATTTTAGTTTGTTTTGCATTTGAACCATGAGTTGATTTTCCCTTGGTTTTCTTTTTGCTAAGAAAATAGTAATAATTATATGACACCATCACGTGCTTAATGTTTTTAGATTCTCCTTATTTTTTCAAATATTTTTTTACTATTATTTATTTTTCTTTTTGTTGCCCTTGTAGTTTTATTGTTGTTGTGGTTATTATTGTTGTTGATGATATCGTCGTTGG
Organism: Erinaceus europaeus; assembly: GCF_950295315.1. Taxonomy (NCBI): domain Eukaryota; kingdom Metazoa; phylum Chordata; class Mammalia; order Eulipotyphla; family Erinaceidae; genus Erinaceus; species Erinaceus europaeus. Next base: position 32,698,432 of record NC_080171.1, on the reverse strand, counting down.
ATAGGACAGAGAGTAATGGAGAGAGGAGGGGGAAACGGGGAGAGAAAGAAGAGGCACCTGCAGACCTGCTTCACCGCCTGTGAAATGACTCCCCTACAGGTGGGTGACTGGGGGCTCAAACCTGGGGCTAGAACCGGGATCTTTACGCCCATCCTTGCACCAGTCCTTGGGCTGGTCCTTGTGCTTCGCTCCAAGTGTGCTTAACCCGCTGCGCTACAGACCGGCTTCTGGTTTTTCTTATTTTTTACTCAATATATATCCCTATCATTTGAAGATATTTTATAGAGATCCCATTAATTCCATATTCTAATTTAAACTTGCAGCTTTGTAAGCCTACTACTCAACAACTGTCTTACTATTTCATTTTATTGGAATCATGATTCTGCCGAGTTCCCTCCTCTGGGCATTGGAATATATCCTCAAGTAATTTCCTCAGATGTGGTGAATAAGAAGTAAACTTCTTGAGTTCTTGCACATCTGGAATGACTCTGTTTTGTTCAGATTCACCCAGTATAGGTTTGGATATTGTGTTTGCATTTTAAATTCATCACACTTATTGGTTGACTCTTCAATGCACAGATTATTCTCCAATGTTGAGGACTTTTTTTGTCTTCATATTTCTTTCGTATGTTCCTGTTACCTCACATTTCTACTCTTTCTTTTTAGTTTTGTTTTTGTTTGTTTGTTTGTTTTGTTACCAGAGCACTGCTCAGCTCTGGCTTATGGTGGTGCAGGGTATTGAACCTGGGACTTTGGAACCTCAGGCATGAGAGTCTCTTTGCATAACCATTATGCTATCTCCCCTGCCCCTTTTTAGTTATTCTTTTAGATAGAAGAGTGAACTCCTATTATTTATTAATGCACTCATTTTTCTCTGTGTGTGTCTTTTTTGCTCTATGTTCTTACATCTTCCAAATTTTCTTTCTTTTTTTTCTTTTTAGATTCCTCAATAATCAGAGATTATTTTTTTAAAAAATCTTTTTATTTATTTATTACTGGGTAGAGACAGAGGGGAGGTAGAGAGAGGGGAAAAGACAGAGAAATGCCTGCAGCCCTTCTTCACCACTTAAGAAGCTTTCCCCCTGCAGGTGGGAAACAGGGACTTGAACCTGGGTCCTTGAACATTGTAATGTGTACACTTAAAAAGGTGTACCACCAACTGGCCCACAATTTTCCTTTTAATTGTATTGTTATAGCAATCATGTGAGGTGTGAAGACTTATGAAAGTATGTGTTGGTGGAGGTAGAGTCTTGCATGCATGCAATTTCACTGTTCGTGGGCCATCTTCTTCATTCATGTAGAGAGACATAGAAGGAGAGATCTCACTGCACCAGATTGTGCCTTTGTTTCCATGGTGCTCCCATGTGATGCCAGGACTCTAACTTAACCCATATGCATAGTAAGACACACAGCTTTCCCAGTGAGCTGATTCTCCAGTTCAGTAGCTGTGTGGGCTCTATTTCTTTCTGTTATCTATTGTTTTGTAATAGCCGGGGCTTCACTCCCCTGAGCTGACTTTTTCAGATAGCAAGAGAGAGACAGAGAAAGAGAGGAAAAGATACCACAGCAACAAAGCTTCCTTTAATACTGTATGTGTCCAGCTGGAAGCTGGTTAACATGTACGACAAAACAGGCACACTATCCAGGTGATCTGTCTTGCTAGCCATCATCTTATTTTATTTTCAAAAATATTTTGACACTCTACTTAACCCCTCCCCAAATCTCAATCACACTTTGTTCAATTTTTTTCCCTTTTTTCTCTTAGTGATTTAAGATTGATTTACAAAATTATGGGATAAATGGGTTATAACTGCACATTGTTCCCACTGGAAACTGCACAAATTCTCCCAAGATCACAGATATGTGTTGACTATTATTTCTATAACTATCTCTCTGTATTTATGTTTATTTCTCATTTTTCTATAGTCCTTCCTTGTCTTCCTTTCTAAGTCAAATCACACGTATTACTATTTCTGAATGTCCTTATTTTTCCTCTTCTCTCCCCAGGTCCTGATGGAACTGGAGTTCAGAGTCCTCTGGTCATCTTCCCCTAACATTTATACCCCTCTGTGAGTATGGACAAAAATTATTATTTTTTTAATTAAAAATTAATTATTTATTTTCCCTTTTGTTGCCCTTGTTTTATTGTTGTAGTTATTATTGTTGTTCTTGTTGATGTCATCATTGTTGGAAGGACAGAGAGAAATGGAGAGAGGAGGGGAAGACAGAGAGGGGGAGAGAAAGACAGACACCTACAGACCTGCTTCACCACTCGTGGAGCGACCCCCTGCAGGTGGGGAGCCAGGGCTCCAACCAGGATCCTTACTCTGGTCCTTGCACTTCACACCACCTGTGTTTAACCCACTGTGCTACCGCCCGACTCTCACAAAAATTCTTTATGAGGTGCAGAAGGTGGGAGTTTTGGCTTCTGTAACTGCTTCTCTGCTGGACATGGGTGTTGGCAGGGCAATCCACACCCATAGCCTATTTCTATATTTCACTGGTGGGGTGGGGCTTTGAAGAAGTCAGGTTCCAGGACACATTAGTGACATCTGACATGTCTGCCCAGAAAAGTCAGGATGGAATCAAAGAAGCATCTGCAACTTGGTGGCTGAAAGGCAGTAAGATATAAAGCAGGACAAAGTGTTTAATAAACAGGAACCAAAAAGTAGGAATAGAGCAGATAAAATTAGGGATTTGGGGGTGAAAGGAATCTAGGAAGTCTATGTTAGGTATGTCTCAAGGGGTCCATGATTTTAATAATTTTTGCCTAAGCTTGATAGCTAACACACAAGTAAACTAAAAATATTTGCTGATAAGATAGTGTCAGAGTTGAGAATAGAACTAGACAGCTGGATTAAGGCAGAGAGTAGCTCCCAAACTTGAATAGATTATATAAATATAATTAACTATTTATCATATCAATCTGAGCCAGGGTATATGTATATATGTGTGTGTGTGTGTGTGTGTGTGTGTGTGTGTGTATTCATATTTAGCACAGGAGACTTTGTAACCTCTGAGTCCCTATCAGTTTAATTTCACAGTCTATAGTCACAGCTGGGAGCATTCTAGACTACACTCATTTCAAGACCAGTCTTCCTGGGATCTGGTTTATGGGATCTGGCTAGGGTTTTAGTGTTCTGTGTTTACCTTAAGTGTTACTGCATTTATGTTGTTTGTTGATCTTAATAAAAGTTGTCATATGGACAGTAATTGTCCTTTAGTTGATAAATATTTTTGCCAGTATACCTCTTGCCAATTGTATGCAATGCTTCTTCTAAAGAATATCAAGGGGTGACAGTAATGCTGAATATTATCACAAGAGATTAGCAGATACATCTTACTTTCTTTTGTGTAGTTAATTGAGTAGATAAAACGCTTGAAGGAAGCAAAGTAGGGGGTATGAGAAGAGAGTATCTAGGCCTAAGTAGTAATTATTTGATTAAACAATTTATGATGCCTACTATAAGCTTTTCTATTTGCTTGCCAAGCTTATTAGGCCCCAGTCTAAACAAAGTGGACTATTAAGCACTTTTAATTTGAGGTATATAGTTGCCTCTAACTTATGGATATGTATATACATGTACTCAATATCCTAGGCCCTAGCCTATATCTAGGTTCTGTAACTTTATTAGAGAGTGTGGTATTTGAAATGGAACTACTTAGTCCAGTGTTTTTAGGAAAGGTTTCACCAGATTATTGGGGTTGGAAGATGAACATATCAGGCTCACTCTGTCTAGATACAGTCAGAATTGAAGAAGCAGAAGCAGTATAAAGTGGCATGGTGACACTTGGTTGCACTGTTTTAGTTGAGGTCAGCAGAGACAGTATAACAGGGTAGAGGATCAAAAGAAGAAGAATCAAAAATATAAGCAAAGTCCCAGAGATTCCAGGATTGGGAGAAATACAGATTTTGAAGAGAATGAGGGAGATTTCTTGCAGTCCTAGGTTTAAGAAGGTAATAGGTAATTATTATTATAGCCAAGTTTCTTGGGAGTTTATTTTACTTTGAAAATCCTACTGTAGTTGACCTCACCATGATTTTATGTCATTTAATGCTACCTACATATATATATATATATATATATATATATATATATATATATATATATGATACTGACAGGATCAATAGATTCTGTACTATCTTGTCTAATGTAGGTAACTTAGCATTTGAAAAAAAAAACCTTATTTCAAGTTATCTTTTAATTGAACTGTTTAACTGAAATGACTATGCAGTTGTAATTAATAATATACAAAGATACTAGGGACACAATGCCCATCTTCCAACTTCCCCATCAAAAAACAACAAAAACCCCAACAAAACACAATTGAAAAAGTACAATGTAAGGAGCCTTGTGGTGGGGCACCTAGTTGAGCACACATACTACCATGTGAAAGGACCCTGTTCAAGTAGCCTCCACTCCCGTCTGCAGGGGAAGGAGCTTCACAAGCAATGAAGCAATGTTATCACCCCCTTCTCTCTTAATTTCTGCCTCTACCCAGTAAATTAAAAACAAACTACAGTGTAAGATTAAATCAGAACTGCGATGGTTTTCCTTGTTGGGGTGGGTATATTCACAGAACTGTGGAGGTAGAAGAGGTGTGGTGTTGGGACATGAATGTAAGTAGCATACAGCTGATGTCAGAGTAACTGGTAGATAAGGGAATTACACAAACTCACAAAAGATTGTGGGTGTATATAAATTTATTCTGGGCCAGGTGGTGGCTCATCTGGATGAGCACACATATTATAGTGTACAAGGAGCCAGGTTCAAGCCCCCTGGCCGCCACCTGCAGGGGAAAAGTTTCACACGTGATGAACTGTAGGTGTCTGTCTCTTTCCCTCTCTAACTTCCCCTCCCCATCAAAGTCTCTGTCTTTATCTAATAATACATAAATATATAAAATATTTTTAAAATAGAAATTTCTTTAAACAAGCATCTGGTGGAAATCACTCTGTTCTTGCTGCCTTGCCTTCTCTCCTTCTTCCTGTGACCCACTTTCCCTGGGACCTGAACACATGGAGCTGATTGCTGGTAACAAGCTTAAAAACTCATGGCTCCCCATCATCATGACTAGCTGATCATTACTTCTTTGCCTATTTTGCTGCTATGATTTTGATGTACCTAAATAACCCATGCTGTAGTAAACCTCACATTTGTTAAACCCCAGACAAAGCCCACATGTTTATTATTATTTTTTAATTACTCTATACGGGACCTAGCATGGTATCCATAACCCAGATATTAATAGTCTCATGCTCTACCAACTGAGCTCTCTATCTCAACCTTCTCTCTCAATTTTTCTCTGTCTCTACCCAGTAAATTTAAAATAAAACTACAGTGTAATAAGACAATCATAACTTGATGGTTATACCTGTTAGGGTGGAGGAATCATAGAATTGTGGTTGTGGGAACGGTGTGGAACTACACCCCTATTATTTTATCATCTTGTAAATCATACTTAAGTTATTAATTAAAATTAAAAATTAAAAATAAAATAATCAGCATAATCACAATTATTCAATATTAATACCCCCTAATTTTAATTCTTAAAGTTTTTTTTTTTAAGAAAGTATTAATAAACAAAACCATAGGGTAGGAGGGGTACAATTCCACACAATTCCCACCACCCAATCTCCATATCCCACCCCCGCCCCTGATAGCTTTCCCATTCTCTATCCCTCTGGGAGCATGGACCCAGGGTCATTGTGGATTGCAGAAGATAGAAGGTCTGGCGTCTGTAATTGCTTCCCCGCTGAACATGGACGTTGACTGGTCAGTCCATACTCCCAGTCTGCCTCTCTCTTTCCCTAGTAGGATGGGTCTCTGGAGAAATGGAGCTCCAGGACACATTGGTGGGGTCTTCAGTCCAGGGAAGCCTGGCCGGCATCCTGATGACATCTGGAACCTGGTGACTGAAAAGAGAGTTAACATACGAAGCCAAACAAATTGTTGAGCAATCATGTACCCAAAGCTTGAAATAGTGGAGAGGAAGTGTTAGGGGGGTACTCACTGCAAACTCTAGTGTACTTCTGCTTTCAGGTATATATTTTTCAGTAGTTTACGGATACATGTGAACATATGCTCTCTCTCACAGAAACTGGTGTATATCTAGGTTTTGGGACTTTGTTAGAAAGTGAACCACCTGAGATGGAATTAGAGTATACCATGAAAGGAAAGGTCTCACCCGAGTAATGAAGCTGAAGGGTTGTCATTCCACACGTGAAGTCTCTGGACACAGTGTGAAGTGAAGCATGTTGAGGTGGCCATCATGTTGGTTAGGTTGTAATTGGCAGATGCAATATTATTTGATATGGATTGGGAGAGGCATACGGGAAAGTGGGCCCTATACAATGGACTGGAGGAAGTAGAGGCTCTATAGTGGAGATGTGAGGTTCCTGCTGTCTTAGGGTTCAAAAAGACAATCGATAGTTAGTGTTATCATCACATTATTTGGTAATTGGGGTAACTTTGAAAAGTCCTTTTGTTAGGGTTTGCTGTACAGTATCCAGTATCTTGTATATAGCTGTGCTATTGGTTGCTTCTGATCTACTTGGTCTAGGCTTTTGAGAGAGTCTGCATATCAATTACACAGCCTATATATTGAAAAGATTCAGTTTGTGTTTTGAAAAACTTCGAGACATACAATTAATTTTCCCCCTCTCATATTAATTAACTAGTGATTTATATGACTACATTTTACTAGGAGTGTACATAAACACCATTCCCACCACCAAAAGACTATTACCCATCCCTCCTACCCACTCCCAGCCCCCACTGGCCCAGGAAGCTGCATGTCTACTCCTCACCACAGGGTTTTTACTTTGGTGCCCACCTACAATTTGGTCAGGTCCTGCTTTTAGTTTCCCTTTCAGATCTTCTTAGTCAGCTTCTGTTGATGAGTGGGATCATCCCATACTCATCTTTATCTTTCTGACTTAGCTCACTTAACATAATTCCTTCTAGCTCTGTCCAAGATGGGTCAGAGAAGGTGGGTTCATTGTTCTTGATAGCTGCATAGTATTCCATTGTGTATATATACCACAGCTTTCTCAGCCACTCATCTGTTGTTAGGCACCTGGGTTGCTTCCAGGTTTTAGCTATTATGAATTGTGCTGCTATGAACAGAGGAGTACACACCTCTTTTTGGTTGGGTGTTATGGATTCCTTGGGGTATAACCCCAGGAGAGGAATTACTGGGTCATATGGAAGGTCCATGTCTAGCCTTCTGAGAGTTTTCCAGACTGCTTTCCACAGAGGCTGGACCAATTTATATTCCCACCAGCAATGTAAAAGGGTTCCTCTGTCCCCACAACCTCTCCAGCATTTGTTGCTACTGTCCTTTTTGATGTATGCCATTCTTACAGGAGTGAGGTGGTATCTTAGTGTTGTCTTAATTTGCATTTCTCTGACAATCAGTGACCTAGAGCAGTTTTTCATATGTTTGTTAGCCTTTTGGATCTCCTCTGTGGTGAATGTTTTGTTCATATCCTCTGCCCATTTTTGGATGGAGTCATTTGCTTTTTTGGTGCTAAGTTTGCTGAGCTCTTTATATATTTTGGTGATTAGTTTCTTGTCTGATGTATGGCATGTGAAGATCTTTTCCCATTCTGTCAGGGGTCTCTTTGTTTGTTTAATAGTTTCTTTGGATGTGCAGAAGCTTTTCAATTTGATGTAGTCCCATTGGTTTGTTTCTGCTTTAGTCTTCCTTGCAATTGGGTTTGATTCATCAAAGATGTCCTTGAGGTGTAGGTGGGAAACTGTTTTACCAATGTTTTCCTCTAAGTATTTGATTGTTTCTGGTCTGACATCTAGGTCTTTGATCCCACAAACTTACTGCACATTTTCTAATTGGGGTTTTATTTGTTACTGCTGAGTTCTAATTTCTATATATTCTGAATATTAATCTTTTATTGAATGTTACCATTTGCAATTTTATTCCAGTATGTAACTAATATTTCCAGTCTTTATTTATGGGCTGTTGCACAGCAAACATTTTAAAGTTTGATGATGTTTTCTTTATGATTTGCCAATGTTTTCTTTCCTCATTCTTTCTCTACATGCTTTTGGTGTCAAGTCTAAGAAAATTCTTTCTATTTAAAGTTCCTGAATATTTTTTCTCTGTGGTGTTTAGAGATACATGATTCATTCTGAGTTAATTTTTGAATGAGGTGTTAGATTTCAGTCAAGGTTCAAGTTTTGTGTTTTTTGTGTTTTTTTTTTTTTTTTGCCTATGAATATCCAATTACTCCAGCACAATTTGTGAAAAAACGCTCTTCTTTCTTTAGTGAACTGCTTTTAAGCCTTTGCCAAAATCAATTGGGCATATTTGTGTGAGTCTATTTCTGGGTGTTATTTTTGATTCCTTTGATCTATATGTCTAACCCTATGTCAATACCAAATTGTCTTGATTGTGTAGGTGCTTAGTAAACCTTAATATGCGATATGACTCCTTCCCCTTTTCCTTTGTCAGGTTGCTTTTAGTATTCTTTTTCCATATCAATTTTAAAATAGCTTGTCTGTGTGTATCTAATTACTTACTGGGATTTTGATAAGATTTACAGTAAACTGATAGATAAAATTGGGGAGACTTGGCAACCTTACCCTGTCCAGTTTTCTGTTTTGTAAGCATCACAACTCTCAGTATACCCAGGTCTTCCTTGACTTGTTGTATCAGCACTTTGTAATTTTCAGCTTCAGATCCTGAGTGTATATGCTTTGTTGAGTGTATATTCTGAGCAGTTTGCTTTATTGGATGTCATGGTAAGGAGATACTATAATTTTTATTATGGTTGCAGATCCGAGAGATGGGATTATTCTGTGGGTGGGTTTTGAACTTGTATGATAATTACTTGATGACTGAATAGAGTTGGACATGTGAAAAAGGTGGGGGGGGTAAAGAGATACAAAGCAGAAGAAACAAGTAATCTGAATGAAATTCAAGGATAAAAATAGCAAAGCATTTTCTAAGAATTGCACTGAATTATTTTGTAATAGGTAGAGCATGGCTTACAAAGGAATAGTGCCTAGAAATTTGGGCTAGAGAAGTTGTTAAGACCAGACATTATCCAAAAAGTGTAACAGAATTAAGCCAAGGTGTTATGATTGAGAACTGAGCAAGAACCACTCTCCTAAGCAATAATCCCTAAATATCACCCATAAACTGTGATACTGAGATTCTTAAATTTTTTTAATTCACTGTTTTTGTACAATAATCATGTCACTTTCCTACTACCCACAGACAGTTTATTAGTGATTTAATAGTAATTTACAAAATTACAAGTAAACAGGGGTATAATTCTACACCACTCCCACCACCAGAGTCCTGAATCCCCAATCACTACAACAGTTTTCCTAAGGTTGCAAATATGGGTAAACTACTACTTCTACAACTATCTGTCTATGTTTGTAGATAATCCCACCCCAGCTCCCCTTTAAGGTACCATTTTCTCTTTCTTTCCAAGTTACACATAACCCTATTGCTACATTTAAAAGTCCCTCTCTTTTTCCTCTTTCTCTCTCTGGGTCCTAATGGAGTTGTAGTTCAAAGCCCTCTGATACTTTTCTCCCTATTACTTCTCCCCCACTTAGAGTATGGATTAAAATTATTTTGGGGGGTGCAGAAGGTTAGATTACTGGCTTCTATAATTGCTTCCCTGCTGGACATGAGCATTGGCAGGTTGATGCATACCCCCAGTTTCTCTCTTACCATAGCGGAGTACAGATCTGGAGAGGTGGAGTTTTAGGACAGACTTTTTAATACAAACGATATGCCCACACTCCAGATACAAGTCCTTTATTTTCTTTTTTAACTTTTTAAACTTTATTTAATTTGATCACTGCTTGCGAAGCTTTTCCCCTGCAGATGGGGACTGGAGGTTTGAACCCAGGTCCTTATTCATGGTAATATGAGTAGTTAACCAGCTGAGCCACTGCCCAGCCCCAGTCCTTTATTTTCTAATACCTGCAGATACATCTAAAGTCTGACTATCGATTTCTTATCTCTATCCAACTAAGATGGGATCAAGCTAACTTTCAAATGTAAAATTATGTTGATGGTTATTTGGCTAAAGTTTCCATATAGCAGACCTACAGTTAGTGAAGAAAACAGGACAGCTCACATATAACCATAAATAAGACTGGTTATCAAAGAAATGGAATATTCCTTGTAAATTATGACTTTCACTTTTCCTATATTTCAAGAAAAAATTAATTATGTAAGTCTTGGGGAATAACTGCACTTGAATTATGTTTTGTTTTGTTTTGTTTTTTGCCACTTTCCTATGAGTCAGACTATGTGACAGGTATTTAAGTACACATAAAGTTAGAGAGTACTCTTGAGGAAGCCATTGAGGGGAGGAAGGGTACTGAATAAGGATTTAATCTCATATCCACACGACTCTGGGACATGACCTATATTGGAAGCTGTATTATCTCAAAAGAAGGGCTTACATTTCATACTATCATACTAGTCAATCATTGCGTATGGTCCCTCTTGTAAGCTGTTACAGTCAGTATTCATAGTAGTGTGTTAAATGGTATCATGTGGTCACTCAGATGATATCTGATCTAGTCCACCACTTGAACTGTCCAGACCTATTGTTGCTGGCACTCCATCCACTTCATCCAGTGCTCAGGAACAAGCTACTCTGGGATTCTGTGGGCACAATCCGCAGGAAAATATACAAAGGGGGATGTTTGGGTCAAACTGCAGTACCTGGTGTTTCAATTGCACCCTAGATCATAATTGATATTAAATATTTTCATCCTTACCTACCCTTTCCCATTTATTTGCTCATATTCCTGCTATTGTATGTGGCTTGTCTATTGGTATGACCCAAATCCTCACCAACATATGTGTCTTCTTACATTCAGAGTTCAAAGTGAGTATGAGGGATAGCACAATGGCCATGAAAATTATTTTTATGCCTGAGGCTCTGAGCTCCTATGTTCAGTCCTCAGAACCATAATAAGCCAAGGCTGAGAAATATTATGGTCAAGAAAAACAAACAAATATATATATCAACTGATCTGGAGCTGAAAAGTTGTAATATAGTCCCCTGTGGGCCTCATTTTCTTCATTGGTAAAATGGCAAACACGTAATTCCAAAGAGTTTAGTTTCTTTTAAAAATATTGAAATTCTTCATCAAGAACTCTAAAATGACACCATGAAAGTTGACAGCTCTCAATTTACTAATAAAGAAGTACAAATGGCACATGTCAGAACTACATCGACTGAGACCCTGTAATTGCTGATATTTAATAAAATAAATTTAATGGTCAATAATCTGAAATTGTAAAAGCGTATGTGAGGATAAAATAAAATGTATTAAAGTCAGAATGCACTTTATAATTTTAAGGAAAATGTGGACTAATGATCCATGTAGCAAACTTATGATAGACAAGCCCCAACCATGAAAACTCTCTGAACTGGTTCTACAAGTCTAAGGCAAACTGCTGCAGCATCCTTTAGGACTGTTTTAGAAATATAAACTCATGGTCCAGGAGGTGGTGCAGTGATAAGGCTTTGGACTTTCAAGCATGAGGTCCTGGGTTTGATCCCTGGCAGCACATGTGCTAGAGTAATGTCTGGTTCTTTCTCTCTCCTCCTATCTTCTTTATTAATAAATAAATAAAATGTTTTAAAAAAAAAGAAATATAAACTCAGTCCCACATCAATCTATAAAACCGAAAACTTTGGGTGTGGTGAGGCAATTCATTATAAACCCTACTTGTGGTTCTGATATACACTGAGGTCTGATAAACACTAAATACATGGGTCCTTTCCTAGAAATCTGTAAGAGAAAAAATAAAATAAAACAAACAAACAATCAAAGAAAACACTGATCCATTAAATGCAACCTAGTATTCAGAGACCAGATACAAATCAAATACCTGTAAGACCTTCCCTAACACAGTGAATCTATATTTTTTGTTTCTCTGAGATTAAGATCTGACACCTTAAATTCCCAAAATGGAGCCACTTTTTAATATTTGAGTAATAAATCCTTGAAAACATATGATTTATATTGGAAGTGCTGTCACAATCTCCATGATAGCATTGCAAATGGCGGTGCTATAATTAAGCTTCGATCTTCTTTGGAAGGAAAAAAAAATAAAAAGGGGAGTGAGAACGTGAAGAAGGAGGTTACTGTTCAATGAACTGCTCTGTCATTTGCTGCAGTGATTCTTAATTGTGTCTCATTACAGCAAGATGATCATTACTCTACTTGTCTGTCTGATTTAGAGACCACTAAAAGTGTCTTGTAACACGTAGCCGTCTCCCTTACAACAGTCCTTTGGCTCTCACCCTCATTACTCAGAATCTGTCCAATTATTTGTCATTAAAGTAATAAAAAGGACTGCAGCAGAAAATGTGGGAGGTAACTGTTGGAGGTCTGCCCGGGGAGGAAGAAAAAAAAAAATGCAAACTGTTTTCAAGGCACTGGGAAGGTGACATCCTTAATTAAGTGTTAGGGAATATGCAAATCAGTCCCAATCTCAAGAGACTGTAATAAAACTGAGAAAACATTATTATCACTGCAAGTAAGAAAGGCCCTGTTACCCCATCTGGAAGACTGTGTCATTTTCTTGTGGAAACATAGACAAGAAAGGGAGGGTTCAAGGAAAGTGATGGAGAAGGTAGAGTTGTTCAGGGCCATTGAGTGTACTCAGGCTGTTAAGAGTTCAGAATTAAGGTGTCGACACGGAGGGCCAGTGGATTACAACTTTTAATGAGGGATGTTTGTCTAATCACAGGATTTGCACACCCAATTTCCTCTGCAAAATGACTTACAGCTCATCAGCAGGCGGTGTTTTTGTAGGTTAAAGGCAGAGAGAGGAAGTGAGGGGGAGGCTGACAGCTGGCATAGTAGGCATCTAGGGTTTGTTTTAAAGGCTGTAATGAAGCAAAGCACTTAGAAACACGTGGGCATTTCCTTATTTATTTTAAATGTACTGAGCACCAACGCAAGATCTAAGATCTTTGCGCAAGCTAGCTGAAGCCTCTGTAATATCTTTTTTCTAATCCTCCTACATCTTGTTATCCTGGCCAACTCATTTCTTACCTTTTGAAGTTCATAATGTCATTTCCTCTTGAAAGAGACCTCTGATTTCCACTCCAAATAAATATACAAAAACAAAAACAGTAAGATTGTTATGCAAAGACAGCTTTGAGGCAAGTTCCCTTTCTTCCTTATTCAGATAGGTGTGTGTGCAAACACAAGTATGAATCTGAATTAGCTTTCCTATATGAAAATATTGTCACATCTGACTCTATAGTTTTCTAGGCAAACATTCATGGAATCACAAGGGAATTAATATACCCCTCAATAATTTTCTGGAAAAGTCATCTCATATACCACATTAACTAGCAACTGCTGCTTCAAATTATTCCAAAATTAAGGTGCTTATATTACTCAGAAATCATTATGTCAGATGAAATTACTCATGAGCTTTGATCCCCTGGAGGTAAGGTAAGGTACATCTGCAATTCTGGAGGTAAGGTAGGTACACTTGCTCACACACTTGGGTATCTGTTAGTTCTAAATTAACCTAGAAAGAACTTGGTTTGGGCAACCAGACTCACCTTCATGGAGTCTCTAATTCTGCATGTTTGTTTAAACACTGGTGACCAGGTCCTATACAAAAACAGATTTCTTTGCTTTTTAGTATTTTATTTATTTTATTTATTTATTTATTTATTTATTTATTTATTTATTATTGGATAGAGACTGAGAGAAATGGAGAGAAGGAGGAGAGAAATATCTGCAATACTGCTTCACCACTTGTGAAGATTTCCCCCCTGCAGGTGGGGACTAAGGGCTTGAACCCAGGTGCTTGCACATCAGGTGTGCTGCCACCCAGCCCAGAAAGCAGGCTTCTCAAGAAAGAAAGTAGGTTTTATCAAGAGGTTGCAAGAAGTTGAGGCATATGCTTGGAAATTAAGTGTTCTCACTTTTATACCATGTTATCAGTTAAATGATAAATTCTAGAACCAAAAGTTTGAGAAGTGACTTCACCACTTGATGGAATTAGTTATGATGTCACATTTCAAAGAGCTTGGCAATATACTTCAAGGATTGAGGAGGAGTTGATATACTCAACTTGTATTTGTGGCCATAGCCAGAGTTGAATAATCTCTACTAAATGAATCATGATAATGGGTGGGGGAAAAAAGTTATTTGATGTCAAGAACCTTTCCTCCCAACCAAAAAAAGTAAATATTATTTCTGTATTAACTTCTTGAAGTTGCAATAACAGTTATCAAAACTCAGTGAATTATCTTTTTTTTATTCTTTCATAATATTGGAGGCTGTAACCTTAGGATCTTACTCTTCTGTCTCTTAGAAGGACACTTGTCTGTGACATAACCAAAAATATCATTCTTATCTCAGTTTCCAAGGTCAGATTCATAAGTGCCAGGAATTATGAGTAGATATAGTTTTTGGAATTTGCTATTAATCTTACTACAGTCTACCCTTTGGCTTCACTCAAAATATTCATCACTTTTGCATGCAAAAATATATTCTCTCCCTCCCAACATTTCCCGAAAAAGGCTTCAGTATAACTCTAAATTCTTACTGAGTAGCATCAAATGTTTAAAAAAATCTATCATTAAATTCATCTATGTATGGTCAAGGTCTGGATATAATATACTTCTGGGCACAATTTCACAACAGCCTTGGATTCCATAAACATAGAAGATAAGTTACATATTCCCAAAACATAAGAGTAAGATAGGGATAGTATGCCAGTTACAGATAAAAAGAAGTTATTAGTCCCAAACAAGTATCTGCTTAAGTTTAGCATATTTTTTTAATTGAAACATGTTGAGAAATCCTCATCTAACAAATTGCTGAGTTTTCTTCTTGTACTTTTTTTTTTACCTTTAGCTTGACAGTTTCTTCCCCAACTCATGTCTCTCCTCTAACATTTTGCTAAAAACAACAAGAAACTAAGCCACACCTTCAGCACCTTCCTTAGAAACATCCTCAGAGAAGTTTCTGAGTCCATGGTTTAAAAGTTCTATGTTCTAAAAGCTGGGCTAGGGCAAGAGACCAGAATACTCTAATCATGGCCCTTTTGGTCATTACCAGGCCACTCCATCATGTGGGGCCCTAGTCAGAGAACTCTGGAATTACCACACAGACATGATGGGCCTAGACCTCTATCAGATCCTCTCTCTCCACCATCACTGGTCATTTCCAACAGGAACATCGTAAACCCTCTTGTAAGCCTCTACAGGACCATGTCCTCAATATAAAACAACAATGGTAGAAACTGCCCTGATTTCTGAAGAGAGGCTGGGTCAATATACTCTGCCTTTCAAGGAAGACTGGTCCTGAAATGTGTGCATCCTAGAATGTCTCTAGTTATGACCATGGAATGAGAGCTCAGACTAACAGGGATGCAGAGGATATACAAGTTCCTCTGCTAAATATGAATAGACATGGCCCCTAGGTCAGATGGATGGGGTTTACAGTTAATGGTATTTATATACTTTCCCCATATTTTGGAGGAATTTTCTGCCCTGAACCAGTTTTCTAGTCCTATTCCCAACTCTGACACCATCTTCCCAGATGATACTTTTAGCTCACCTGCATGTTAGCTGTGGGGCTCAGGCAAAAATTCATAAAGTCAGGAATACCAAAAGAGATCATCCGGGACCGCAACAAGACAGGAGTACAACAACTTCAGGAACCCACCAAATCACCAGTGAGTGCAAATTTGTGTGACTCTCAGACAGAGAGGAGCCTAGGGAGAGATTAAGTGGCTGGTAACAGTCCAGCAGCTTACCAAGTGAAACACCACCTCCAGTCTGTTTCACCAACAAAAAGACAGCTAAAGGGAGGAGAGGACTCCCCTATGACTCACCAAATGCAACTGTGAATCTCCACTGCCACTGGCCTCAGAAGTCCGAACAGCAGGGGGGAGGCTCTGTGATGACAGCAGGGGACAGAGAACTAACCAGAAAACTCAGGAGAAGATCTATACCTCAGTGGCCTAGAGGCAGTGTGTGCATAACCACTGGATTTTCTCTACCCTACCCTGCTTTATCTCCTGGTCAGAAGTCAGTGATTAAGCTAAGAAGCCTACTTATAGTTTAAAAGCCTTCAGGCTCCCATAGCCTACAGGGAAGAAAAAGAACTAAAGAGGCATTTAAAGCAACTGAATATGGGAAGATCTCACTCTCAGGCAGAAGTTGAAACACAGGATCAGAAGAGAAAACACAAGTATAACCTCAATTGGAATTGGCTTATTGCACCAAAGTAAAAGACTCTGGGGTGGGGGGTGGGGGTAGAATACAGGTCCAAGAAGGATGACAGAGGACCTAGTGGAAGTTGTATTGTTATATGGAAAACTGAGAAATATTATGCATGTACAAACTACTGTATTTATTGTAGAATGTAAAACATTAATTCCTCAATAAAGAAATTTAAAAAAACAAAGGCAACAAAAGGGAAAATAAATACATATTTAAAAAATAATAATATTGAAACAACTGTCAATCTCCACAACTGTGAATCCTTTAAGTACCTTCCTTAGACACAAGTCAATCCAGGCAAGAGTGATCAGAATTTGAAAAATACTAAGAGAGGGACCTCATAACATACTATATAGAATGGTTAAACAAACAAGAAGAAATATTGGAGAAATGAACTGGGAAAAGAGTATAGCTAAAGCCCCCCAAAGGGTGAAGCACAAAATAATGAGGTCAACATCCAAATACTAATTAAGGAAATAATCATAGTAGTGAGTAAAGAGTTTGAAAGAATTGTCATCAGAAATGCAGAAACAACAAATGAGACTCTGGAAGAAAACACTAATTATCTCAAGGTTATTAGAGAGCTGAAAGCTGAAATAGCTGAGCTAAGAACACAACTACCTGAACAAGCTAAAACAGTAACAGAACAGGATAACAAAATAGATGAACTCCAGAAAACAGTAGAAGGGAGAGAGAATAGAATAAATGAGGCTGAAGACAGAATTAGCAAGATTGAAAACTAATTAGAGACAACTAAAAAAGAAGTAAGATATCTCAAAAAGAGATTAATACATACTGAAAACAATAACAGAGACCTATGGGATGACTTCAAAAGAAATAATATGTGCATTATTGGCTTACCAGAAGAAGAAAGAAAGGAAGGGGAAGAAGCATTCTTTAGGACATAATAGCTGAGAACTCCTCTAATCTAAACAACATGAAAGATATGAAGGTTCAAGAAGCCTAGAGGGTCCCAAACAGAATTAACCCAGACTTAAAGACAGCAAGACACATCATATTTAGAATGAACAGGAAAAAGGATAAAGAAAGCACCCTGAAGACTGCAAGAGAAAAACAAAGATTCACCTAAAGAGGAAAACCCAAAAAATTAGCAGCAGACTTCTCCACACAAACACTGCAGGCCTAAAGAGAATGGCAAGATATCCATGGAGTGCTAAATAAGAAAGGTTTTCAACCAAGAATACTGTATCCTGCTAGACTGTCATTCAGACTAGATAGAGGCATAAAAACTTTCTCAGACAATCAACAATTGAAAGAATCAACTATCATCAAGCCTGCCCTGAAAGAAGTTCTGAAAGGTCTCCTATAAACAGTCAGACCACCATAAGTATGCCATGGATCAGAACTCTAAAAATCTACAAGAATGGCAATCATTAAATGTCAATGGACTGAATTCACCTATGAAAAGGCACAGAGTCGGAAGAAGACATAACAATTATTAACATCTGTGTACCTGATGAGAAGCCATCTAAATACATCAAACATCTACTGAAAAAGGTACAGCAATTTATTAACAGCAACACAGTCATAGTAGAGGACTTCAACAACCCACTCTCTCAACTTGACAGATCACACAGGCAATAAAAATCAATAAAAACATGAGGGATCTAAATGAGGAGATAGATAAACAAGAACTATTGGGTATTTTCAGAGTCATTCACCCCAAGAAACTGGAATATACATTTTATTCAAGTCCACATGGGCCATTCTCAAGGATAGACCATATATTACATCACCAAGACAGCATCAGCAAATTCAGAAGCATTGAAATTATCCCAAGCATCTTCTCAGACCACAGTGGAATTAAACTAACACTGAACAATCAACAAAAGATTAGTAAGAGTCCCAAAATTTGGAAGATCAAAAGAACACTGCTTAATAAATTAAGGTTCATGGAAGAACTTAAAAACAAAATTAAAATGTTTGAGAGTTCAATGAAAATGAAGACACAAGCTATCAAAATATTTGGAACACAGCTAAGGCTGTACTGAGAGGGAAGTTCACAGCCATACAAGCACACATTAGAAAACAAGAAAAAGCACAAATAAACAGCCTGATTGCACATCTTAAAGGTCTAGAAGAAGAAGAACAAAGAAACCTTAAAGCAACCAGAAGGACAGAAATCACTAAAGTTAGGGCAGAAACAATAACATTGAAAATAAGAAAACCATACAAAAGATCAATGAAAGTAAATGTTGGTTCTTCGAAAGAGTGAACAAAATCAACAAATCTTTAGCCAAACTCACAAAACAAAAAGGGAGAAGACCCAGATAAATCAGATAATAAATGAAAAAGGAGATATCACAACAGACACCACAGAAATTCAACATATCATGCGAGGCTTCTATGAACAAATATATGCCACCAAGATAGAGAACCTGGAAGAAATGGACGATTTCCTAGATATCTACCAACTTCCAAAACTAAGTAAAGAGGATCTAGATAACATGAACAGGCCCATCACAGCTAATGGAATTGAAATAGTTATCAAAAACCTTCCAAGGGAGTCTGGCTGTAGCGCAGCGGGTTAAGCGCAGGTGGCACAAAGCACAAGGACCGGCATAAGGATCCCAGTTCGAACCCCGGCTCCCCACCTGCAGGGGAGTCGCTTCACAGGCGGTGAAGCAGGTCTGCAGGTGTCTATCTTTCTCTCCCCCTCTCTGTCTTCCCCTCCTCTCTCCGTTTCTCTCTGTCCTATCCAACAATGACGACAACAACAATAATAATAACTACAACAATAAAACAACAAGGGCAACAAAAAGGGAATAAATAAATAAAATTTAAAAAAAGAATAAAAAAAAAAACCTTCCCAATAATAAAAGTCATGGACCAGATGGTTTTACAAATGAATTATACAAAACCTTCAAGGAAGAACTAATACCTCTACTTTTAAAAGTCTTCCAGAAGATTGAAGACACTGGAATCCTGCCTTCCAGCTTCTATGAAGCCAACATCACTTTGATACCAAAAGCAGACAGGGACACAATCAAAGAAGAAAACTATACACCATTATCTCTGAGAACATAAAAGTTAAAACATTTAACAAAATTCTAGCCAAAAGCAAATTCCAAGTGGATCAAGGACTTGGATGTCATACCAGAAACGATCAGATACTTAGAGGAAAATATTGGCAGAGCTCTTTTCTGCATAAATTTTGAAGACATATTCAATGAAATGAATCCAATTACAAAGAAGACTAAGGCAAATAGAAACCTATGAGACTACATCAAATTAAAAAGCTTCTGCACAGCAAAAGAAACCACCACTCAAACCAAGAGAACCCTCAGAATGGGAGAAGATCTTTACATGCCATACATCATACAAGACGCTAATAACCAAAATATATAAAGAGCTTGCCAAACTCAAGAACAAGAAAACAAATAACCACATCCAAAAATGGGGAGAGGACATGGACAGAATATTCACCACAGAAGAGATCCAAAAGCCCGAGAAACACATGAAAAAATGCTCCCCATCTTTGATTGTCAGAGAAATGCAAATAAAGACAACAATGAGACACCACTTCACTCCTGTGAGAATGTAATATATCAGAAAAGGTAACAGCAACAAATGCTGGAGAGGTTGTGGGGACAAAGGAACCCTCCTGCACTGCTGGTGGGAATGTAAATTGGTCCAACCTCTGTGGAGAACAGTCTGGAGAACTCTCAGAAGGCTAGAAATGGATCTACCCTATGATCCTGCAATTCCTCTCCTGGGGATATATCCTAAGGAACTCAACACACCCATCCAAAAAGCTCTGTGTACACATATGTTCTTGGCAGCACAATTTGTAATAGCCAAAACCTGGAAGCAACCCAGGTGTCCAACAACAGATGAGTGGCTGAGCAAGTTGTGGTATATATACACAATGGAATACTACTCAGCTATAAAAAAAAAAAACTGTGACTTCACCGTTTTCAGCCGATCTTGGATGGACCTTGAAAAATTCATGTTAAGTGACATAAGTCAGAAACAGAAGGGTGAATATGGGATGATCTCACTCTCAGGCAGAAGTTGAAAAACAAGATCAGAAGAGAAAACACAAGAAGAACCTGAACTGGAACTGGCATGTTGCATCAAAGTAAAAGACTCTGGGGTGGGTGTGGTTGGTGGGGTGGGAGAATCCAGGTACAAAAAGGATGACAGAGGACCTAGTGGGGGTTGTATTGTTATATGGAATACTGGGAAATGTTATGCATGTACAAACTATTATATTTACTGTTGAATGTAAAACATTAATTCTCCAATAAAGAATTTTTTAAAAAATTAATAAAGTCATGTGCTCCTTTGAATATTCCTAAAATAGGCTTTCTAGCTCTTTCCAACATGAAGACCCCAGTATCACCTGCTATATTCTTCCCTTTATGTTCCTGGTTGTTATACAATTTGTTCTGCTTTATATCTTAATGCTTCTCAGCCAATAAGCTGCAATTGCTACTATGACACCAACCTGACTTCTGTGGGCAGATGAACTTACCAATGTGGCCTGGAGCTCCACCTCCCCAAAGCCCTAATCCACTAGGGGCAGACAGAGATAGTCAGGAGGTACTGAAGACCTGTCAACACCCATGTTCAGTTGAGAAGCAATTACAGAAACCAGACCTCCCACATTCTACACCCCATAAAAATCTTTGGTCCATACTCCCAGAGGGATAAAGAATCAGCAGACTTTTAATGGAGGGGATAGGATATGGAACTCTGGTGGTGGGAATTATATGGAATTGTACCTCTCTTATACCACAATCTTGTCAATTATTATCAAATCACTAGTAAAGAATAAAGAAAAGAGAAATTCACTGAAAAGAAAAAGTTCTATGTTTTTCATAACTGTAGAATATATTGCAACCATGTTTCTGCAACTGTGTAACATTTTCCAATAGCATGTTCCTTCCCTTCCTGTGAGCCTTGACAGAGTCCTTAATATCCAAATTTCTACCAAAGTGTCTCCAAGGCAGTCAAAATTTATTTATTCATGCATTTGTTTTATTCATTTATTACCACAGCACTCATCAACTCTGGCTTATGAAGATGCTGTGTACTGAATTTGGGACATTAAGAGTCTCCAGGCTGGATAGTCATTTTGCATAGCCATTATGCTATCTCCTGAGCACTAGGACTCTTTTTCTTTCTTTCTTTCTTTCTTTCTCTCTCTCTTTCTTTCTTTCTTTCTTTCTCGCACTCTTTGTTTTTGTATTTCAAAATTCTTACACCCTCTCTACCTATCGCCAAATTCCAAAACAACTGCATTTTTAGATGTTTACCACATTAGCATCTCACTCTACCAATATCCATTTCCTGAGGCTGCTTACTAACCCAAACAAGAGAACTTACAACAACAGCAATTAGTTTTCTGAAAGTTTTGGAGTCTAGAACTTCAGTCTAACGCAGTCATCCATGCTCACACTGGGTGACTTAGAGAAAAATTGTCTAGAAAGTGTATTCATGCTCCTTAACTTTACTGATGACAATCCTCCTCTTCATTTGAAAACTGAAGCACAAAGGGTTGTAAACGATGGGCTCAAAGAAATCTTTGTACACGAACTAGAGTAAAAGAGTAAGTAAGAAACAATAACATATTCTTCTTTGTTGCAGCATAGGTAGAAGTGGAGGTAGTCACACTGTGCAAATTAATCCAAAGGGAGAAGGACAAATACCAGCAGATCCCCCCCTCACAGATGTTTGTTCTGAAGTGTATCCTCAATGGACTGTATTCTATTGCAACAGATAGAGGACTCTGAAGGGAGAAGGGAGGAGCACCAAAGGGAGGTTGAAGATCTAAGTTCCTATAGTGAAATAGGATGACAGCCTGGTGGAGAGTAAAATGTACTGACACCTATTTAGGAGAACTGTGGAATGTACCTTTGTGACAATAACAACCCTGTAAATCAACATTGCCATAGCAAAAAAAAGATGCTGAATTTGGGGGGTGGGGGAAAAGAGTAGAGCATATTTTGTGATTACAAGAACTTTATATTGGAACAAAGATCATAAGATACTACCACTTCTGGACTTTATTTGCTAGTTATTTACAACTATGAAATATGTGCAGTGAAAAATACCAGTCCTAGATCCCATACCATTCCATATTTATTTTCCAAAGCCCTCTAGGAGGAAGACTATTACCTGCCCACTTTAAATGAATGCAATGCATGTTGAAAACACAAGGCAACAGGTAAATGATAGATAATTATCAAGCACACATGAACATTATATAAAACACTCTGTCATTTCTCTGTGCTGTGATCCACTGAACTGAATCATTCTTATGACCAAATAATGAATTACAGTCCATTTATAAAAGCACTGTGTGTTTAACGCTAACCTTCTCCTACATTTCCTGAGCACCTGGACCATAGCAACAAGTTCACATATAAGGTAGGTTTAAATGAATCAGATTTCTCATTTTCATAGCTATGATTACACTTTTCAGACTAGTGGGTCTAAGAATAATTTTTATATGTAAGTTTGCCACACAGAAAAGATTTATCTGCAGAGTGGCATTGTTCAACATTTGTATGGCTGAATAAATATACAGGGCAACTAATAGCTTCCATTCCCTGAAAGAATATAAATCAAATTTATACATTGTCCAGCATGTGTATATCATTCACCCTGGATCCTAAAAGGTAGTGTTTCCTATCATTGTTTCATACTGAGAAATTTAGGCAAAAGTTCATCTGACCTATTCAGTGTCACATAATATATGCTGGAACTGAGGTTCAAATCTATATCTAACTATTTCTCAACTCCAGGGTTTTCTATTGTTCACTATATGGTGTCAGGTTCCTGAAAATAACGTTAGTTTTTAAAATTTTTATTTATTTATTATTGGATAGAAAGAGAGAAATTGAGAGGGCAGGGGGAGAGAAAGAGGGAGAGAAAGAGATAGAGATGGCTGTAGCACTGCTTCATCACTCACAAAGTTTCTCCCTGCAGGTGCAGACCGAAGGTTTGAACCTGGGCCCTTGTGCACTGTAATGTGAGCACTCAACCAGGTGCACTACCACCTATCCCTGAAAATAATGTTAGTTTTCCCAGTATATGTGTGGGTTTGCAAGTTCCATTGTTTATGGATCAAAAAAATGTAAGAAATTTCATTCAGTTCTATCATTTCATACTCCATCTCCAGAGGAGATGTTCTGGGTTTTTATTTGACATGTAATTTATATGACCTATTCTTTCCATGTTCAAAAATGCAGAAAATTATTCAGAGAAATACCTCTCAAACATGCCAACACATTTGAGTAAACAAACCTTGTTTAGACAACAAGTCTACTTTAAGACCATACTTTCTAGCTATGTGTAATATCCCAGAACAAAGCCAGCTCCAAAAAATATTGGTAAGGTGGTGCTAATTTTATTATTTTTATGATGATGGAGAATTCACATTACTTGATGGTCATGATCTAAAAGACTTCTTTATAAGACATCTTTGTGTCTCCAGAGTTCTCTTCCCTATCTGCATTCTAACTATGTCTTCCTTCTCTTTTTCTCTACACTCTTCGAGTACCCTCCTTTTTATTATCACCAATGTAATACTTCTTCCAGTTTTAACACTAATCATAGTAATAAAAAAACTCATTAGAAAGGAGAATCAGCTAATGAATAACACTTTGGATAGTTTCCCACTCATATAAGTTACTGATATTCCAGGAGGTACATTTACATTTTGTGATGTTTGCTATATCTCTAACTGCAGTGATACATATTAAGAACTAAAAAGAGCAAGAAAATATTTTTTCCTATTCTTATTTTTACATAGAATGAACCTTAATCTCAAAGAAGTCAACTGATTTGTTCATGTCAACACAGCTTATAAATTGAAGTAGTAGATTAGGGCTCCAGCTGCATAAAATTTGCTTATGACTCGGCACAAAGTCCCCAACTGATACTCAAGATATGGATTGACTTCACTTACACCAGGTACAAATAAATGGATTTATATCTACACCAGGGTATCATAGTTAAAGAACTATAGGACAGTGAAAAGGAAACCATCATAAGACAAATCAGTTGGTGAAAATGAACTCTTTGGAGAGTACTAAGAAACCATAATCTCAAGGGGGAAAAAAAGCAGATCAAGTTTTATGTCATCAGGATAAAGGGAAAAGCACCTGAATGTCTAACATTTCTGAGGCAAAGCAATTCTCTTAGGTCTCTTCCAACCACTGATAAGAATGAAATTCTGTTTCTCTTCCCAGTACACAGAAATGTGAGCTTTGGAACTTAGTAACACAGGGTGACAGAGAGTGCTATGATTACTCAATTCCTGCTTTCTCTTCCTCATGGAAGCACAGCTAGGCATTAGTAGTTCTCAGCTTCCCATGTGATTGAATGCTAGCTGCAGTGTTATCAGCCCCTTCCAGGTCTGACCCACGGACATCTCCCAAATAGTCCTTGGCATACTAGCAATTTCTTGTGCCAGAATATCTTCCAGACACAGGATGGAAGAGACATAAGATGAAGAGGACCTATATCCTTGAATATTTTGACTCAGGTTCTCCTAAATCACAGCCAAGAAAGAGATTTAAAACAAATATTTTATTAGGATAGTAACCTCAGAAAACAGAAGAGGAAGCAGAAACAGTGAGAAGGTGAAGGAAGTTATTTAAATGGTAAACTATTCAGATCACCGACATGGGTAACATATTTTCTGACTATCCCCTGAAAGGTCTTATTTTTAATATTCTTAAAGGGATAGGTAGTGTTTCACACTGAAGAGTACACTTTACCATGAGCCAGGACCTGGGTTCAAGTTTCCGGGCTTCATCTACAATGAGAAAGCTTCATGAGTGGTGCAACAGTGCTGCAGGTGTCTCCTTTTTCTCTCCCTCTCTATCCCTCCCCTTCCATCTCAATTTTTTTCTGTCACTATCCAAAATAAATAAATACAATAAGGAAGGGGAGATAGAAAGGGAAAGGGACTACAATCGATATTGTTTACCTAACTTTTTTTTTAGCAAGTAATGTTTATTCATCTTTGGCAGTGTCACTTGGAAAGATAGCACCAGTGAATGTGCTATATCTAAAGGTAAGTAAGGTTTAGATTTTCACTACAAAAGGTTATATATCTTTACATTATGAATTGGATTTGAAGAACAAGTAATTCATTCAAAAATTGAACATGCTTTAATTATAAACTGGCTAGCACAATTATTCAAAAACCTGTTTTAAGTGTCTATTATATATCAGACAGTTCAAGCTGATGGTGATAAGGATGAATTAGCAAAATAGTTTATCTTACTAAAGTAACCCAACTCATTAAATACGCAGACATAAATAAATGAATATCATGTTGTTATAAATTGCCATGTAGCATATAATAAGTGTGGTGGCTTCCTTAGGACATTATCTTCAAATATTTTTGGACATGAACCAGAGTTATATGAATTTATTTTGCATTCCAAAGCAGTATGTAAACAAAGACACACATGCAAAAAAAAAAAAGAAAGAAAGAAAGAAAGGGAGAAAGCACTGCTTCATTACTTCACTATTTCTGTAGGTTTCCTCTTGTAGGTAGAGAATGGGGGCTTCAAAAGCAATAACTGTACACACTGGGACCCAGTGGTAGTACACCTGGTAGAACGTACATGTTACAATGCGCAAGGACCTAAGTTCAAGCCCCCAGACCTCACTTGCAGGGAGAGAAGCTGTATGAGTGGTGAAGTGATGATGCTGATGTATTCCTTTTTTTCCATTTCTTTTTCTTTTATTATTATTTAAAAAAGGAAATACTGAAAAATCTATAGGATAAGAGGGGTACAACTCCACACAATTTCTACCACCAGAACCCCTCCCTTGATAGCTTTCCTATTCTATAACCCTCTGGGAGTATGGAGCCATGGTCATTGTGGGATGCAGAATGTGGAAGGTCTGGCTTCTGTAATTGCTTCCCCATTGAACATGGGCATTGACAGGTTGATCCATACTCTCAGCCTGTCTCTCTCTTTCCATAGTGGAGCGGGGTTCTCAGGAGTCAGAGCTCCATGACACATTGGTACGGTCATCTGTCCAGGGAAGTCTGTTTGGCATCATGCTAGCATCTGGAACCTAAAAAGAGAGTGGCTAAAAAGAGAGTTAGCATAAAAAGCCAAACAAGTTGTTGACTAATCATGAACCTCAAGGCTGGAGTAGTACAGATGAAGAATGGGGGGGGGGGTGGTCTCCATTCTGTAGATAGCTAGTAGGTATATTTTAGTTATATTCCAAAGGGCCTGTGGCTATACTAGTTTTTTTTTTGTTTGTTTGTTTGTTTTCCCTGAGCCTGAAATCCAATATGCAGGTGGATCCTAGCTATTGTCTGGGGAGATGATGTCATGGCTGGAAAATGGACCAGAAAGCTGGATCTGAAAAGAGAGTAGCTCCCAAATTTGGGAAAGGTGTATAAATATTGTTGACTGTAAACCCCATCTATTTGATCTGATCTGGGGCCCATAGTCAGCTTAGGAGCCTACGTGACCTCTGTATCCCTGTAGATCCGACCTCACATTCTGTCGTCATCAGTAGGTGGTTCACTTCCCCACAAAGTCTCAAAACCTAGATATAGACCAGGTCCCAAGAGATAGGGCATATGTTCACATGTATCCATAAATTAGGGCAAAATATATACCTGAAAGCAAAAGTGCACAATAGTCTACAGTGAGTCAGCATGAAGTTCATAATGAAATAGTGTCCACTTAGATATCCTCCTCACCTACTGCCTATTATACTTCCCTCACTCACTCCCAAGCTATCCTTATTAAAGCAAGGACTGCAAAAGCTGAATAAGGGCAAGAGACTGGCATACTTTAATGATGACTCTCTAGTCACTAGCAGGCCACCCTATCAGCTGGGGCCCTAGTCAGGGAGTCCTGAGATTCCCAAACAAACATGAAGGGCCTAGACCTCAAATAAATCCCTCTCTCCATTATTACCAGTCATTTATATCAGGAACAACAAAACAGACCCCTTTGTGGACCTCCATAGGACCTTGCCCTCAACTTGGATCAATGATAGAGAATGTTCCATCCTCTGAAGGGAGGCTGGACAATATACTCTATGCTACACCTGAGGAAGATGGGTCCTGATATTGGTGCAGATGTCTTTCTTCCTTTCTCTCTATCTCCCCTTCCTTTGTAATTTCTCTGTTACTATTCTAAATAAAGAAAAGTATTAAAAATAAGAGGAAGAAAAACAAGAAAAAGAAGTACAATAACAACTGTTCCCATTGGCCACAATTAGCAATAAGAGACAAAGTCAAGTGTACTTGGTTTGCGACTCACAGTGTATCATAAGCTATAGACAGTGTGGAGCACAGTACTCCCTCCCTCGCTAACCTACCAGGCACTGAATGAACCATGACATAAGTGGAAAGTAAGGCTTTCTTGTGGAAAACCTGTGCATTTTAAGGTTTTTGTTTTGTCGGTGTGTCTAAGTTATTCCAATTAATACAGATTGAGGCATGGACATCCAGAAGCTATAAAGCTTTTTCTTTTTTTTTTTCTCCTAAACCATGTTGATAAATTGAATATGCTATGTAGACTTTAATTAGACTAAATTTTAAGTTTTGAAGTAATCATGATTTTTAAATATTAATATTCACAATGTTAAAATAAGGATGATAGAAGTAGTTGTACACAATTAATATCATGGGAAGTGTAACTGGTAAACTTTTCTGTTAATTAGCCTGTATGAATTAATATTAATTATAGTGCATATTAGAATAGTCTGAAAATTTTAGGATTATATCCTTAGCTTCTAACGTTCTCTAATTAATCTATGTATCTGGGTCCTGCCATACCCAGAAACGTATTCAAAATTACTCCTTTGAGCTTTTCAAAAAAACATTTCCTAAGGAAATAGCCATAAATTTAGACAAAGATTTAAGACACAAGGAAATAATGCCACATTATTTATAACAGCACACATTTGGAAATGAAGTAAACGTCCAACAATTGGAGATTCATTAAATTATGGCACATCAATATCATGAACTATTGTGTGCTCATCATAATTCATGACAGCAGAAATACTTAATGTCTTTAAGAAATGTTCATGTATAATGTACAATGAAAATAAGATATAAATTTGAATATGCAATATAGTATTTAACACAAAATATGCATACATAAATTAATGACTGGAGAAAAGAATTATTAAAACATTAACACAAGCGCAGCATTGTAACAGTACACCTGCTAGCAATAGAATCCTAATTTTAATTTCATTGCTTTGCTTGAGTTTATTTCCTAAATTTTCTATTATGAGTATTTATTGCTTTTTCTGTTGTACAATTATGAAAACATTTTAAATTGCATTTTGAAGTGTATTTTATATACAATAGTGAGCCTGCTTTGGGTATAATCCAGGTGAACTGGAAAAGCTCCCCTGAGACAGATGGAGCACTTTGCTAGGAAATTTTGCAACTGGTGGACACAAGTGTGTATGGTAAATTGCATGGAATACTTAATAAGGGTTTTTATTACATCACTTCATGGCTACACATCCCATGGTTTCCCCCACAGCCCTCAGAGCAAAGTTTCTACACCTTAGCAGGGCACCCAAGGCCTTTTCTGATTCAAACCCTATGAACTACTTATTCTTCCCACAGGCACCTGCTCAGCAGCCACTGAGATCTCTAGCAGACTTCGCTGTATATGGTCTAGGTCTAGTCTCAATGCCTGTGGTCAGCTATTCACTGTACCATAGAGGTAGTGGGAGGGGACTAGGCAATGGTGTACCTGATAGAGCAAACACATTATCTTGAGCAAGGTGGCTTCTGGGAGTGATGAATTAATTGCTCAGGCACTGAACCCCAGTGACAACCAGTTGGCAATTATAATAAATAAATTAAATAAATAAATAAATAAATAAATATAATAAATAAAATAAATAAATAAAAATCATTGGGAGTGACTAAGCAGAATATGTGAAAGAGGTAAAGAGAACACCTAAATATAGGTACATTATCAACAATACTGTTGTCACCGGGAGGGTTCAATACACTGGTATTTTCTGAGAAGGCTATAGAAGGATTCACAGGTATCTATATGCAATAATAATAATTAATAATAATAAAATAAAGGGAGAAAGAAAGAAAGGAGGAAGAAAGACAAATCATTTCCCATATTTGGGAGCTACTCTCTTCCCAGATCCAGCTTTCTGGTCCTTTACCCAGCCATGACATCATCTCCCCAGACAATAACTAGGATCCACCTTCATATCAGATTTCAGGCTCAGGGGAAAAAAAACTAGTATAGCCACAGGCCCTTTGGAATGTAACTAAAATATGCCTACTAGTTATCTACAGAACGGAGACCGCCCCCCAACTCTTCATCTGCACTACTCCAGCCTTTAGGTTCATGATTTGTCAACAACTTGTTTGGCTTTTTATGTTAACTCTCTTTTCAGCCACCAGGTTCCAGATGCTAGCATGATGCCAAACAGACTTCCCTGGACAAACAACCCCACCAATGTGTCCTAGAGCTCCGATTCCTGAGAACCCCACCCCACTAGGGAAAGAGAGACAGGTTGGGAGTATGGATTGACCTGTCAACACCCCTGTTCAGCGGGGAAGCAATTACAGAAGCTGGACCTTCCACCTCCTTCATCCCACAATGACCTTGGGTCCACACTCCCAGAGGGTTAGAAAATAGGAAACTTATCATGGAGGGGATGGGATATGGGGTTCTGGTGGTGGGAACTGTGGAGTTGTACTCCTCTTATCCTATGGTTTTGTCAGTGTTTCCTTTTTATAAATAAATAATAGTAATAATAGAAAGACAAATGATAGTAAAGAATTTTTATTCACCAATTTCTGTCTTATATTGGTTAAGCATTTCCCTTGGGTTTTAACTCCTTTACATGTCAGAAGTGCACACACAAGGGTTGTTACTCCCTCCCCTGGGCCCCTTCTGACTTATCTCTATTTACCATTCAATATTCATTTCACAGTTTCTCTAGAGAGACTTCCCTGATCACTCTCCACAAGAAACTCCTAATTCTCTCTTGGGTCACCCCTACTCTAAGCAGCTCTTCTGCAACACAAATAACATGGATCACACATCCTATACTTACTGAGTTGCTTATACTTCTTTTCTACTATTAGTGCCACCGGAGAAGGGAACTTTTTTTTTCCTCCTATTTTTTACATTTCCTCTTTTATTCTGTACCTACACAAGATCTGGCAATAGTAGAAATGTCAGTTGAATGAAAATGTAGTAGGTAGTAATATTCTAACTCAGCACAAATATGGAAATGTGTCTTAAATTATCTGTTGAGTCACTATTCTCTTCCTGAACCACATTTCTATAACCTCTACTCCTAAGCTCCATCTCAATGGAGTCTTGGGAAAACTACAGTTAGTTGACCTGCATCATGGGGCTTGGGAGCATAATGGTTATGCAAAAGACTTTCATACCTATGGCTCTGAGGTCCCAGGTTCAATCTGTAGCACCACTAAAAGCCAGAACTGAGCACTTTTCTCTTGAGCCTCTCTTCTGCCCTCTCTCCCCTCTATACATCTCTCTCTTTCTCTCTCTCTCTCTCCCTCTGTATCTTTCTCTTTGAATCTCTCTTTAATTAAAAATACATATATATATATATATATATATATATATATATATATATATATATAATACCTGCATCACGAATTGAGTGTCAAGAAGTTGACCCAAAACTCTAGAGAAAACGTAATCACAAAAGAACATTATGGTAATAAATATGTCCTTTTGTTCAACCTAAATTTGCTTTCTTAGCCTAATCTGATCTAACCTCATTATTAACAACCTCTAACTTTCCACATCTTCAATTCTGATTCCTGATGCCACTTTCTTCCTTCTTTAGCCTGGTGGCCTTCCCTAAAATTCTCCACTCTAAAAATGTTAAAATTTATAGAATTGTTTCAATATACTTTAAATCAATGCATTTTATTTTATTCATTAATGTCAATGTGGTGTTTATCATGCTATGCTATTTTTAATCTATAAAATCACAGATAACAAAAATATTCATAATGTTGTAGGGATTTCAGCCATTCACTCATAGTCTGAGCAAAATTTGTTATCTCTGTGAAGATTCTTGACATGGTCCACCTATTTTCCTGCTTATAGCACAGGGCTCGGTCTCTCTGATAAATAAATACTTAAATATTAGTTAAGTAATATTAATTTGAAAAGACTGAAAATTATCAATATTAGCCTTCCCAGGATAACTTCAAATATATCTGCCTCAGGCTTCTGGCTATATCACATTTTTTAGTTATATTTTTGGTTAATTAATACTTCTTTGTAGACACTTGTATACCTAGCATGACTATCTTTGTGATCTTAATAAACTCACAGCTAGTTCCTGGTGACTTACAGAAAAGCAATTAAAAGCATTAAGTGGCCTCAATATTTTTTTTTTTAGCAAATCAAGCCAAAATTAAAACCTTTTTCTTAAGTCATTAAATATTCTTTTGTCATAAAGCCTGATACAAAAGACATTCTGTAGGCTAACCCAAAGGTCTCCAAAGGTATTTTTGAATGGTCATCTTGCAAAAAGTTTAGTCTGTGTGGGCCATATGGTCTTAGCCAAAACCCACCATTGTGGTGCAAACACTACTACTGTCACTATATAAACAATTGGGTGGGGTTGTGTGCAAATAAAGCTTTATTTATAAAAACATATGATAAACAATATTTGGTCCACAGGCTGTAACTTGCCAATCCTTGATCTAGATAAATAAGTATTATTCTCAAAAATCTAACAAATCCAGATAGAAGACATTTTAATAACTAAGCTTTTTACCACAATGACAATGGTGTGACAATATGAGTGTAAACAAAGATTAAATTGTATAATGGGTCACCTGCTCCAGTACAGGTGAGTCACCAAAATGCAGCCCTGAGGCAGCCTGACTCACATAGGCCTGATGACTGAGCTCCAGGTTTTGTTTGGTTTTCAGTAACTCAGAGCAATGTGTATGCTAAGCAAGGAAATCTAATTATGTTCGAATAATCAGAATCTGTATGTTTTGATTAAAAGTAACAGGGAAATGCTAATTTGGTTTATTCAAAGACAAAGACAAACTTCCTGTGTTAGAGGCTCCTTGGTAATTCTGCTGGAAGACTCTACTACCTCAATCTGACATCTGCTTAGAGGAGGAGACAATCCTTTTAGAAAAGAAAAAAAATACAACTAGCAGATTATGTACCTTCCCACCTCCACTGTCTCTTCTTCAGTCATGTCTTCCTTAAACTGGATTTGTATTCAGTTAGATTTTGATAGGTCATAATATTCAGAAAAATCAGAATAGAAATTACCATGCAACCTTACAAAGAAAAATGTGTGTGTGTGTGTGTGTGTGTGTGTGTGTATGTGTGTGTGTATGTATTGCTATTCAATCTTTTGTTTCACTATAAGCAAAAAAAAACCCATTAGCTTTTAGAAGAATATCAGAAGCTCATGAGAATAAACTACATACAGGGATATATGTATGTATATATATATATATATATATATTAATCTCATAGTAAGAGTGAGTAAATTAAGCTAGTGAATAACATGTTCATTAGATGAGTTTATTAAAATGGGTGAGATGTCCAACAACAGATGAATAGTTAGGAAAGTTGTGATATATATACACACAATAGAATACTAACCTGCTGCAAGAAATAATGAAATTCTCCTCTTCCATGTCTTAGATGGAATTTGAAGGAATCATGTTAAGTGACATAAGCCAGAAGGAGAAAGTGGAATACTGGATAATCTCATTCACATGTGGTAATTAAGAAGCAAAAGAAGAAAAGTGAAACATCATGAGTCTTGACTGGATGGAGTATATTGCAGCAAAGTAAAAGACTGAATTAGGGGACAGTTTGGGGAGGGTGTTTGGTCAGTACACAGTTGTGAAGAGGGATTTAGGCTGGTGATGGGAGTGGCATGCAGACAACTATCACCAGGATGTAAGAGACTATATCCATTATGTTGACTACTGTCTTGTAAATCATTATTTCCCAAGTAAAAGGATAAATAAAATGAAATTTATGAAATAGAATCATTCCTTTGTTTGCTCTTAAAGATTTCATTTATTGACAGGGGAGAAATGCGAGAGAGAACCTGAACATCACTCAAGTACATGAGATGCCAGGGATCAAACTGCAGAACTTGTGCTTG
This sequence comes from Erinaceus europaeus, assembly GCF_950295315.1. Taxonomy (NCBI): domain Eukaryota; kingdom Metazoa; phylum Chordata; class Mammalia; order Eulipotyphla; family Erinaceidae; genus Erinaceus; species Erinaceus europaeus. Next base: position 32,665,005 of record NC_080171.1, on the reverse strand, counting down.
ACAGTTCAGCACTACAGTCACTGCATAATCCCTGAAGCTACAGAAATCACCCCCCATGCACCTCCCCACATCAGAAAACAGTGCTCAGTTAGATAGCTACATACAGAAGTATAAATTTGAACTGCTTCTTCCTCATACCATATGCAAGAAATACTATAAAAATAGATCAAACACCAATTTATAAGCTTTAATATTCATGACCTTCAATTGGGCAATTGTTAAAAATTATACCAAAAGCACAAGCACACATATATACATATATAAATACGCACATGTGCATACATACACACACTCCCTTTGGACATTACTCAATTTTTAAAAGCTTTTGTTATTCAAATGACATAACCAAAAAAGTTAGCACAAAGCTCACAAATATAAAGGGAAAATGTTTCAAATTATGTAATTGATAAAGCATTTTTATCAAGAATACTCAAGAATTTATTGCAACTCAACAATAAAGACAAATAATCCAAACAAAAAGTGATCAAAAAGCAAGAACTGACAGTTCTTCAAAGAAAATAAACAAATGACCAATAAGTGCACAAAAATAAACAAATGACCAATAAGCACACAAAACTATACAACATATTGTTAGAAAGAAGTGATGCATTAGTTATTTTTATTTCTGATGACTATTCCATTATGTAGATATAACACATATTATTGTTATTTATGTGCACATAGAAGTAAAAAATATCTATTTCTGGGCCAGGTGGTGGCGTACGTGGTTTAGTACATGTTACAATGCACATGGACATGGGTTCGAGCCCCCAGTCCCCAGCTGCAGACATGACATCTTTGTGAGTGGTGAAACAGGGCTGCGGGTGTCTCTCTATCTCTCTCCCTCTCTAGCACCCCCATTCCCTCTCGATTACTGTCTGTCTCTATCCATTAAATAATTAATTAATTAATTAATTTAAAAGACTTAAAATATCTATCTCCAGGAATGAACATTTGAGTTATTTCTACATTTTAGATATTTTTTCAAATAATACTTCCATAAGTAGTTTTTATAGTTTCATTTATTTATTATTAGATAGAGACAGATAGAAATTGAGAGGGGAGGGGAGACAGAGAGGGAAAGAGACAGAAAGATACTTGCCAACACTGTTTCACCACTCACAAAGCTTTCCCCCTGCAGGTGGCGACCAGAGGCTTAAACCTGGATCCTTGCACACTGTGATGCACCACTACATTCCCCACTTCCATAAGTATTCATTTACAAGTTTTTGTATTTTCATTTCTCTTAAATATAAACATAGGAGTAGAAATATGATCTTTATTGTAATTCTGAGTTGAGTAACTGTTAAGCTGCTTTTGAAAACAGTTCCAAAATGTTTTGCATTCCTGTTAAAATGCATAAGAATTCTGATTTCTTCCGATCTTTGTCCACATTTGTCTGTTTCTCAATGATAATCATCATAGTGGGTGTGAAGTGGCATTTTGTTTTCATTGTTCTGCATTTCTCTGAAATGGAACAATGTGGTGTATATTTTCATGAGCTTATAATTTTGGGTAGCTTTTAGTTAAAATGAAAGCATTATAGGACAATAACCATAAACCCTAACTAAGCAGAAGAATCTTGCACATAAACACTCCCATAGCACTAAGGCTAAATCTCATCTGTTCTGTCTATAAGTAGTGACAGTGATCCCAATAAAAAAAAGATAGCTAATAGCTAATATGTCCCCAGATGGCCCAATATGGGCTGGTGGACATTTTAACAAGGAGTTAAATAGTAGGCAGATTAATATGGGTAGTTATAAAAAGAAAGTGATATCGAGAAAGAAAAATGAATGAGGAAGTCTTGAACTTAAATCTTCCGGCATTTGCTTGAACTGAGCTCTCCAATTTTATTTGAAATTTCAAAGCTTGAATACCTGACATGATTTTTAAGTAGCTGTCAGACTCTGGTCCAAAACAACAAGACAAACTGAAAGGAAAATGAGACTGTTCTTGGAAGATGGTTCTATTAAAAAGTTGACTTTAGTTTCACTTTACATACATGAAAATAGTGAAGAGTACAAAATGACCTAAATTATAATAAAGAAGTATAATAAAATATGAGGTCATAAAAATATTCTTTTATCAAAAATTTAGGTTTATTCAACCAATGTTCCTGAAATTCTAAAGCATACAAAACATAAACTCTATACCATTTCCATTCTTTTTCAACAGGAACTAAAATTATTAGTTAGTATAAAATTCTCATTCTTTTTCACTCGCAAAATTCTAAGATGAAATATATGCATTAAAAAAATGTATGCATGCAGGCATGCTAAGCTCTGGTTGATGGTGGTGCCAAGGTTGAACTTCTGAGTCTTTTCTTGATTTCAATAGACTTGCCATTGTACCCAGAAATTACACAGACTTCTGTGTAATATATTCCCTCTCTGGAGCAATGCTACTGTTCCTCTAGTTCTTCAAATTAGAATACTTCATCTTACACTATGAAAAAATTCTTTTGGATCAAGACATAGCCTTTAACTGCAAAATAAATGTCTAAATCCAGGGAGTAAAGCTGATCCTATGACTACCATTTCAAGAGTCCATAAGAGAATGATTCAGTTCCACCCTGAGATTCTGAACAGAAATCAGAGCAAAGGCTTTGGAACTATAAACTTTCCAGTTGTCTCAAATCCCAGATTGAAATGAGGAAAGACAAGTCTTTGTGCTGCATGCTTAAGTTCATTAGAATCTTTGCTGGGTTGATCTTAGAGATAGGAATTGACTCCCTCCTCTTTTGCTCTTTAATTTCCTATCCTCACAGTCCAACGTAAGAAGGAACTAGAGAAGCTTAACTGAAGAAGGTTAACTCACACATGCTATACACTATCCATTGCCCTTTTCTGATTCAAATTAAGTATATAATTAGTGGTGGGGTGGGGAGAAATCCATGCCTTCTGGTGATGAAAAATTAGGAAATCAATTGGTGATTGCCTCAGCAGAGACTCGGGGGGGATTTGGGGTCGTCAGTTGGGGCTGGCAGTTATAATCTCTGAAATGACAACACAACCATCCTCTGCAGCCTCAAAGCACTGAGCTCATGCCCCACTTCTGGGCTGAATGGCTCAGAAGATTTGCATAGGAAAATGAGAAAATGAGATTGATCTGTGAAAATGGTGATAATGACATAGGAACAAGAAACAACCTTCTTAATACTGCCAGAAACCTTAGAAAACTAAAGAACTATAAGTGCATGCATACATATATATATATTAAAAGGAAGTGAACTTGCTTTCAGGGACTTAACTCCACTTCTTATCCACTAGAAATGACAACTTCTTTTCAGCACTGTCTACTCCTCCTTATAGCAATAAGGCATGTTTAGGAAGTTGTTATGTGACTGCCCTTTTAGGCGTGGGAGGATATATAGCTCTTCTATTTCTTCTTTCTCTTAATTGTGTGTTGCCTTCATTTGATAGCCTACTCCTCAAACAACCCAGCATTCTTTTAGTGCTGTTTTGCCGGGGGGGGGGGGGGGGCGCGAATGTGTTTATTGAGGTGCAATGTTTTCTCTCTTCATAAACTCTTGCTTATGGGGATTTGAATCAACCTGTTTGTGTAAATTTCTTCAGTGACAGTCTCCTTTTCTAAACATTGCTCACCCACAGTCAGCTGAAGAAATAAACAGTGGGTAGGCATATTTGTATTCAGTCTGTGCCCTGTGTGGAGAGGTGCGGTGCAGCTCCCAGCTTCAGCACTACATAAATAAACCATTGTTGTATCCACTCACTTGGGTGTATGAACAGTAGAATCCCAGAATTGTTTTGTTCCATTCCAAGCCTCAATTATTGCTTATAGGGAAATATACTAGTTAATTAGCACCACTGGATCTCTCCCCACCCCAGCCCCCCAAGATAGATGTAACGCCTCATGTAGCAATTAGTACTTTAGAATTGTGTTATAATTTGTGCCATACAGAATTAACCTAGATTGAGATCGCAGGTGTTCCTTTTGAGGTATTTTTAACCTGGTTTCTTTAAAGTTAAATATAACTGCTTTGCCTTAGCCTTTCAAAAAGCCTACCAGGAAAGTGTCCTCTTTCAGATCTAGCCAAGCATTTAAAAGCAGGGATTTTGGAAGGAGCTGGACTTCGATTCTACTCTTGGCTCAGGCTTCATGATTTCTCTGGGTCCTCATTTCATTGCTTATAAAAGAGGATTATTTCTTGCTACATTTTAAGGTTGTCTTGATAACTGAATGTAATAAACTTTACTGCTCGCCTGACTCAGACTCCCCCTCCGGTCACTGATGATCAAACTTAGAATATATATATATAATTAAGCATTTGCGTTGCTTTATCATACTGCTCAATGTTATTTATGTAGTCTTAATCTAGTCCCTATCACTTCCCCTCGTTTGTCCCTCACTCTTCCACATGTTTTTAACTATAAACTTACAGAAAGCAAAATTAGATGTAATTTCATAACTTCTAACAAATCATGTCCATTTGTTTTCTCTTCCAAAGATATAGTAGGATTGTACTTTCTGAAACTTTGTGTGAGGACTGGACCTATCTGCCCATTTGATCATTAAATCATCAACAGAAGAGTATCACTTTGGATCAGAGCATTTGCTGCTGGTTTGATACACCAAATCAACTTTTTTCCCCTTTAGTGTATGGTGCTCCTCAAAATAGTGATACCTAATGAGTCAGTAAAATTAGCCTGGGGGACTACAGTGACTACAACCACCTACTGGTACACAACAGGCACTTGAGAATGATGATATACAGACCTATGTTAGATGATGGTGCTGAGACACTGAGGTCATTGTTATTGTTGCATATTTCAGTTCATAATGACAGATACACAGATATCCTTGACATAGTTACTACCCACAGTAGATTTTTCATAAACTCTTAATACACATTGTCTATAAGCAAACACAGTGCTACTAACCAGTAACCAATACATATAATCATTTGCATGGTTCTTAAAGTAACATCCTTCCATTCCTTGTAATTTTAACTCTCTTGAACTGGGATGATTTTTAGGTCTCAGCCATAGTTGGATCCTCACTAGTCATTTTTGTAAAAAAAGAAAAAAAAAGCCTATTGTGGTTTACCTTTATTCTTACAACAACAAATCATATGAGGCAAGAAATAGAACAAAGACAGATCCCAATAATCTCTGATAAAATAAACTTATGATTCCTAAACTGTATGAAATGAAAGGGTATCTCCTACCCAAAAGATAAGCATATTGAGTAGTTTCACCATCAAAAATAGAATGGTGTATTTTCAACTAAAGCTCCAACCTATCATGTATGATTTTTCATCTCTGATTTCCCGTTGATTTGAAGATCCTCATAACCCTTTAAGCTTCTTAGTACTTAGAGCTTTTTGAAGACCAATTATTGTTAATTATAGAAAGAACTTTTTTTCTCCTTCCTTTCTTTAGAACCTGTACAGTCTACAAGAAGGATAGATGGGATACTGCATCTATGCCAGAGACCTTTGAGTTGTGGCCTTGTACAGAGGACCAGATAAGGGCAAGCAGTGAAGGAAATAAAAGAAAGTGTAAACGAAAGTACAAAAACTCAGGAAGTGAGAGAAGAAAAAAACTTACTTCAGAAGAAAATTATATTAATAAGGAATAATAGTTTGGGGAAACCGGAACAGATAGCAGAAAATTTGGGGTTAAAGTCATTAAACAAAATGATGGAGGAGAAAATGAGCTATATCCCCTAAAAGTGAACCATAACAGAGGCATCAGTTCACTATTGCCAACACAGTATAGTATATAGTACAATACAATATAGATACAGTACGGTATAAAATAATCACTAATATATTGTCTAGATTACATGTGTGGAACATGGTATATAAAAGGAAAAACATACAGATGAAAGTATAAGTTTCAATGAAAGTAAAAAGGGGAAGGTGAAGTACAATGGTATGATAGTTTCTATTAAGAACCCAGTTAGACTGGTCATTAAGGGAAAGGTGGAGAGATTTTGCTCATAATAATAAAATATTTCTGCTATTTTATATCTTTATTCTTTTTAATTAATTAATTAATTTGTCTCAAGGGTTATTGCTGGGGCTCAGTGTCTGCAGTATAAATTCAGTGCTATTGGAGGCTATTTTTCCCATTTTTCTTGCCCTTGTTGTTAACCTTGTTGTCATTATTATTGTTGTTGTTATCACTGCTATTGTTACATAGGACAGGGAGAAACTGAGAGAGAAGGGGAGACATAAAGGGGGAAGAGAAAGACCTGCATACCTGCTTCACCACCCGTGAAGCGACCCCCCTGCAGGTGGGGAGCCAGAGACTGGAACCAGGATCCTTACACAGGCCCGTAGGCTTTACGTCATGTGCATTTAACCCACTGTGCTACCACCTGACCTCCCTATGCCTTTATTCTTACAACTACAAATCATATGGGGCAAAAAGTAGAGCAAAGACAGCTCTAAAGTTAATTCTCGAGAATCTCTGATAAAATACACTAATAATTCCTAAACTGTATGAAAAATAATATTTTATTCGCAAAGTTTTCCCCCTGAAGGTGAGGACCAGGGATCTGAACCTAGGTCTTTGCACATTGTAGCATGTCCACTCAACCAGGTGCACCAACACCTGGCCCCTCCTTTTCTCTATCCTCTCTCTAACCCAACTCCCTATTTTTCTCTGTCTCTATAAGAAAAAAGAAAAAAAATGGTCACAAAGAGCAATAAAGCTGTCATGTAGGCACCAAATCCCAATGACAACTCTGCTGGAAAAAAAAAAAAAGGAAAGAGAGAGAGAGAAAATAACAATATACTTAGGAATCAAACATATCCACATAAAAAGATCTGTATACCTATGTTCATAACAGCACAGTTTTTAATAGCCAAAACTGGGAAGCAACTTAGTTTTCCAACAACAGATGAGTGGCTAAGAAAATTGTGGCATATATACACAATGAAATACAACTCAGCTACTAAGAATTATGAATTCATCTTCTTTACCTCATCCTGGATGAAGCTTGACAAAATCATGTTAAGTGAGATAATCCAAAAAGAGAAGGATGAATATGGGAAGATCTTATTCATGGACAAAATTTGAGAAATAAAAGAAGAAAGGGAAAACACAAAGTAGAACTTGTACTGGCTTTGGTTTTTTGCACCAAAATAAAAGATTTGGTGTTTGGGTCTGTGTGTGTGGTGGGGGTGGGGGGAGTCAGGTCCTGGTACATGATGGTGGAGGAAGACCTATGCTAGGGTTGAGAGTGTTTTGCAGAAAACTGAGAAATTTTATACATCTACGAACAACTGTATTCACCATTAATCCCCCTAATAAAAATTTAGAAATTAAATAAAGAAATTGTTATAACAAGTCAAAGAAAATGTTCCATATCATGTCCCTGGTGTTTTGGTTAGAGAGAAATCACACCCAGGGAGTGAGGGGTGGTGAAAGCTACATCAGAGTGAGAAGAAAAGAACCTGGAGTTCATTCTAAACCTCAAAAGCATGCTCAAAACTTCTTCAGAAGCACATTGTAACTCAGAGTTCTGTTTCAGGTAGAATGAATAGAACATAATCATCATCAACATCATCATCATCATCATCATCACAGATATCTTTGCCCTATGCTAAAAGGTGTTTGGTTACTATCTTTCCACCGGAGAGCAGCATAGGTAAAGATTAGATCTAGGAAAGAGACTAGATGATATTCCAGTAGATGATATTGATGTCAAGGTGATTCATTTATTCTTAATTGGTAGGCAAAAAGTCAAGCCACTGAAAGTTCTCACTGACAATTTTAGTCCCTATGCCAACAAGACTGAGAGTAATACACCTAGGATCTCGCTATATTAGTTTGATCTATATTATTACTTTGAACTGCTCTCAGTTGAAAGTGTGAAAATTAGAATTAACCAAGAATAATGCATGACGACAGTTTCCTGGGCTGTGAAAATAAATCCACAGGAAAGGAACACACATATACACACAGAATTTTTTTAAATGGATTAATTTTCATTGCAAATGAACATGTGTTATAGGATTACTGCTCATCTAAATTCTACAAGTCATTTTAATGGAACAGAAATTAATTGACCCTGGCTGACTGTGAAGGCATAAATTGGCATGAGGAGGGGCAATGTCACTGGTGTGTCATCTTTTCGTCCCCCCTGTGAGAAGAAGGTACAGTTAGTTACACAGCTAAATGAATGGAAGAGAAGAATGAATGACTTTTCCAGGAAGATAAATCCAATTTTAATTTTATATAGTCTAAGATGTATGAGGCTTGTAATGTGTTTTCATTTTCTCAAAACACAGTTCTTAAAGTCAAACTTAGAGGAGGGTGGATACTAAAGCTGCTTAGAGCGCTGATGCCCTCATGTGGGAAAGAAAGGATCAGTTAACAAAGATTTCAGTTTCAAGAGAGGACAGGGAACTTGGGGAAGTGCTACCTGATAGCAGTATGGAAAGCAGTGAGTGACTGACCAAACAATTATTGCTCAATTTTTAGAATTTTCTTTGTCTCATAATGTTCCTTAGGTGCCATGACTTAGCCTAAGAAAGTCTAGAAATCAGCTCAAAATCAACAGGGTGGTAAGCCGTCATTTAAATTTTTAATATTTATTTATTTATTGAATAGAGACAGAAATCAGAAAAGATGGAATAGAAAGTGAGAGAGAAAGAGAGACATCTGCAGCACTTCTTCCCCACTTGTGAAGCTTCCCTTCTACAGAAAGGGACTGGGGATTTAACCCACATCCTTTAACATTGTAATGTGTGCTCAAATGGATATATATATAAATGTTGGTATTCTTTGTGTTGGTTTGGGGAAGGGTCCCCCTACCTCTGAGAGATTTGGTTTGGCCCCTGCTAGTTTTGCACCCCTCTTTCTCCCCACCCCCTATGCTAAGGAGGTCCAGAGTTCCAGCAGCAGCCGCTGAAGGAGAATGATGGGGAAGCACATGGTGTGGTGATTTGCCCGCTCGTGAATAAAGATTAAACTGCAGCTTCTCAGCCCAGCCGTTTGTCCTCGAGTCTTTGTCTACTGCCGCGAAGCTAGCCCGGCCAATTAGCACCCCGAACTTTAACGACATACCACCACCTAGCCTCAGCTGTCATATTTTGTTTAAGACATATGAGATATTTTTCAGTTAATATCCAGTAAACATTACAATATGATATATTAATACTTCTGATGAAAGTACTGAATGTTTACCTGAGGGGTTGTATTCATTCTATCAAATACTGGTTTCAAGATACTGATTTATGGGTGTATAACTGCATGTCACCACAAAACTGTAACTAACCTCAAGCCATGCCTTGCCCTGAAGTTTCCTAAGCCTAATATTCTAGGGAAAATCCATTTGCAGTTAAAAGCATTTGCCTTGAAATTCAGTCTGTTCTTACTAAATTTCTACCCTAGTCTATTTCCTTAGATCATATCCACATTGAAAAGACCTAGTTGGGAGAAGGGGGATAAAGATGGCACACCTGGTTAAGTGCACATATTATCATACTCAAGGACCTGGGTTCCAGCCCTACTTCCCACCTGCAGGGGGGAAACTGTGAGTGGTGAAGCAAGTACTACAGGTATGTCTCTGCCACTCAACCTACCCATCTTCTCTTACCCTCTTAATTTGCCTCTGTCCTATTAAATAGAGGGGGAGAAAGGGACATGAAGTGGTCACCTGAAGCAGTGGATTCGTCATGCTGATACCAAGCTCCAGAGATAATCATGGTGGCAAGAAAGAACAAAAGGAAGAAAGGAAGAGATAGAAAGAAGGAGAGAAAAAAGAAAGGAAGGGAAAAAGAAGAGGGAGAAGAAAAGAAAGAAGGAAGAAAGGAAGGAAGGTAGGGAGGAAGGGAGTTAGGGAGGGAGGGAAGAAGGAAGGAAGGAAGGAAGGAAGGAAGGAAGGAAGGAAGGAAGGAAGGAAGGAAGGAAGGAAATAAGGAAGGAAGTTAGGAAGGAAAGAAAGAAGGGTTGACATCTCAGGATTGGCATCTGTGCATACAGTCTGAAGTGAAACATAGCATGGTGGCACTGATTGCACTGATTTACCTGAGATTCGCAGAGGCAATATCACAGGGTAGGGGATCAAGAAGAGGAGCGTTAAGAAATCAAGCAAAGTCCCAGAGGTTCCAAGATTGGGAGAAATACAGATTTTATCCAGAGATGCCATGCTGAGATGTCAAAATTCTATCTCCAATAATATGGTGAGACATTTCCTAACACATGAGACTGCCTAGTTCCATTTTAAATGGCACACTCCCTAGCAAAGTTACAGACCCTAGATATAGAACAAGGCCAATGGGACAGATTATACGTACATATGTGTCCATAAATTAGGGGAAATTTTATACTTCAAACTAATAGCACTCAATATTATGCTATGATTAGACTTAATCTTAATAAGCTCAGCAAGTGGGGCTAGAGGGTGGTGCACCTGGTTGAGTGCACGTTACAATTTGCATGAACCTGGTTGGAACCCCCTGGTCCCCACCTTCAGGGGAAAAACTTTGCAAATGGTGAAGCATGGCTGCAGGTATCTCTGTCCCTCTCTATCAACCACTTGTCTCTTCATTTCTGGCTGTCTGTATCAAATAAAAAAGTAACTAAATAAATAAGATTTTAAAAATTCAGCAAGCAAGTAGAACAACCTAAAAAAGACACCATAAGTGTATAATCAAATATATACTACTTAGTCTATACACTCTCCTCTCCTATCCCCTATGTAAACTCCCTCAATCATTTTATCAGTTCAGTTAACTACAAAATAAAATAAGAAAGATCCCCTAATCTCTTCTGAAAGCAACAGCATTAATGTCATCCCTTTAATAATATTTAGAAGAAATACTGTGGGGGGTTTGGCGGTAGCACAGCGGGTTAAGCACACACAGTGCAAAGTGCAAGGACCAGTGGAAGGATCCCGGTTCAAGCCCCCAGCTCCTCACCTGCATGGGGTCACTTCACAGTGGTGAAGCAGGTCTGCAGGTGTCTATCTTTCTCTCCCTTTCTCTGCCTTCTCCTCCTCTCTCCATTTCTCTAATATACAACAATATCAATAATAACAACAATAATAACCACAACAATGATAAGACAACAAGGGCAACAAAAGGGAAAAAAATGCCTCCAGGAACAGTAGGTTGGTGGTGCAGACACCAAGTGACAGCAATGACCCTGGAGGCAAAAAAAAAAAAAAGTATGTAATTGACCAAGAGATACACTGGCAAAAGTACACATATCAACTAAAGGACAGTTATTGTCCCTTATGACAACCTCTACAATAATAATCAAATGAGTAAAATGCAGTAAAAATTATGATTAACTTAGATCCCATTTAAAACCTAAGTCTATTCCACTCCCAATTTGAGGTCAGGTCCCATAAACCCAATACATGATTTAACCCTCAATGATTTAACAACAGGGAGAAAGTCTAAGCTTGTCAGATAAATAAATAATTTAAAAATCTGGATAAGGGCAAGAGACTAGCTTGATTTAATGGTCTTTTTAGTCAATACCAGACCACCCCTTCATTTGGGGCTCTAGTCAGAGGATCCTTGGATTCTCACATAGATACGATGGACCTAAGCCTCTAATAGATCCCTCTCTCCACATGATTAGTCACTTCCATCAAGAACATCATTAGAAGCTCTCTTTTGGCCTCCTCAGGGACCTTGGCCTCACTGTAGAGCCACAATGCAAGGGACTGCCGCATTCTCTGAAGAGAGGCTAGTTCAGCCTACTCTGCCACTCGAGGAAGACTGGTCCTGAAATGAGTGCAGCAAAAATGTTTCTAGCTGTGACCATGGATTGCAATAGGATAAACAGCCAATGCTACTTATATACTTTCCTTATGTTTTGAATGTATTGTATGCCCTAATCCAGCTTTATAGCTCTATTCTCAACTCTAACACCATCTTCCCAGGCAATACTTTTAGTCTACTTGCATGTTAGCTATCAGGCTCAGGCAAAAATTACGGTATGTTCTAAGAAGTTATGAGCTTCTTAGAACATACCGAAAATAGACTTCCTAACTTCTTCCCACCTGAAGACTCCTAACTTAATCTACTCTATTCCTACCTTTGGGTTCCTGTTTATTAAAATTTGTCCTGATTTTGCTGCCTTTCAGCCTCCAAGTTGCAGATGTTACTATGATTCCATCCTGACTTCCCTGAGCAGATGACCTCATCAATGTGTCCCAAAGACTCACCTCTCCAGATCCCTACCCCACTAGGGAAAGATAGAAAAGGCTAAGGGGTATGCATCCTCCTGCCAATTCCTGTGTCCAGCAGAGAAGCAATTACAGAAGCCAAACCGTCCACATTCTGCAACTGATAAAGAATTTTCATCCATACTACCAGAGGAGCAAATAATAGCAAAATTTCCAGTGGAGGGAGTAGGACACTCTGGTGGTCAGAAATGTAAGGAATTATACCCCTATTATCTTACAGTCTTGTTAATCATTATTAAATCACTAATAAAAATAAAAAACAATGGAGCCAGACAGCGGGTTAAGCACACATGGTGCAAAGCACAAGGACCAGCATAAGGATCCCAGTTCGAGCCCCCAGCTCCTCACCTGCAGGGGTGTCACTTCACAAGCAATGAAGCAGGTCTGCAGGTGTCTGTCTTTCTCTTCTCCTCTCTGTCTTTCCCTCCCCTCCTCTCTCAATTTCTCTCTGTCCTATCCAACAACAATGAAAGCAATAACAACAATAATAATAACAATAATGAAGATAAACAACAAGGGCAACAAAAGGGGAAAAATAAAAATAAAAATAATAGAGAGAGAGAGAATAGAAAGATAGAAAGCAAAGAAAAATTGAGAAAAGAAAAGAGGAGAAGATAAAAGAAAAGGAAAGGAAGGGAAAGAAGGAAATGAAAGAAAAGAAAAGGAAAAAAAAAGAAAAGAAAAGAATGAGCCTGACTGGGTTGAAGGGTAGGAGGTGGATAATACAGCAAAGGAGAGAAAGTAGAGAGAATACTGAATGAGAATACTGAATGTTTCGAGTCACCCTGTTTTTTGACAGATATACCCCTTAGCCATTTTGCCCAGTATGAAAAGACCCAGAATCTCATGTTGCTTTTACAGCCAGGCTATACCTTCTTTACACCAATCCTGGAATTTAGACATCACCTTGAAGGGTAAATGGCTAAATGTAAGGAAGGCATCATCTTTGGTTTGATCACAGGGTAATTTAAAGGTGCATGTGAACTTTTGAGTGGTATCGGGCCTTAAAGCCAGCTCCTCCCTGCTCTGCTCCATGCTCCATTGCTGACACTATGGTCTATTTAGATAATCATTGTTTTGCCTGAAAGATCCCCACCTTTGATCTACCTTTTTTCTACCTCAAGACCCACCCTGCCTGCAGGGTACTAATTAACCCACCAGTTAAAACCATCACAACAGTTGCTAAGGACGCTTCCACCTTCCCAGCATGCCTTTTACCTCTCTCCACCCCCTTTCCTAGCCATTTCCATTTCCGACTTGCCACTTCTGGTTTTTACCCTATAAAGCCCATTTCTGTTCCTGGTTTTGCTCTCTCTTCCTCTTCTCTTTTTTTTTTTTCTCACCTGCATCCTAACCTGGAGAAGGGCTGGCATGCAGAGCAGGAGGTAGCCATTGTGGTTTGGCGCCACCTGGTTTAACCCATTGTGCTCACACCTGACTTCAGAGCACCTGCATGAATAAAGATTTGTATTACCATACAGCCACGAATTCCTGGTCTCCCACCTGCGATGCTAGCCCAGCAGAGGGGTCACTGCTATCAGCATCTTTTTCCTGTACCTGTTGGACTGCATCACAAGCCCCCTTCCTATCCTCTGTAATTCCCTTGTTCTCCTCAACACACTCCTTACAGCAAGCTGGGAAAAGAGAAAAAGAAGGCCCTAAGTCACAGCAAAACCATTGTTCAATTAGAAGCAGCTGCCAGTGTATTCAGTAGGATTCTGAAACTCTTTCTAGGCTCATCTGGAAAATGCAGTAGAACAGAAAAACAACTTTTCCATGAGCACGTGTGTGTATGTGATTGGGTAGGGTAGGTCACAAAAGGGCCAGTGCAGCACTAATGTGATTCAGATTTTGTTTCTCGCCTACCTGGAGACTAGATCCTCATAATGCCTCACCATTCTTTGAGGATATCTCATTCTTTCTGCTTCCCACTTTGTTCTCTGTCCTTCTTGATCTCATTAACTGTTGTTTGTTCTTTAGGTCTCAGCCAAAATGACCCTGCATTTATTATTATTTTTTATTATTATACTGCATTTATTTATTATTATACTTCCTCTTGAGTAGTATAGCACACAGTTTAAATAAGTTCTTATTTTTTGCCCAAAATGTGCAGGATTATAAATTACTAATATATCTGTCCTATTAATCTCTCTGCTACTTGAGGGTATAAATCCATGGCTATCATGTATTTAATATTTAATTTAGTTATTTATTAGATATCAACAATGAGAAATCGGGAGGAATGGGGGAGATAGAAAGAGAGATAGACATCTCTAACACTGCTTTACGTCTCCTGAAACTTCTCCCCTGCAGGTGAGCCCCAGGAACTTGATCCTGAGTCTTTGATGATAGCATGTGCACTCGACCTGATGTACCACTATCTGGCACCTGGATATCAATTTTTAAGCTCTGGAGGCTAGAAAATTATTCATTGATTAATAGACACACTGGTTCAGGGAACATAAGAGATAGCTCATGAGATAAGGCAACTACCCAGGTTCAAGACCAGGCACTGCATGAGTGTCGGGTCTTAAAGCCATCCCCCCCCTGCTCTGCTCCGTGCTCCATTGCTGATACTATGGTCTATTTACATAATCATTGTTTTGCCTGAAAGATCCCCACCACGTTATCCCCTCAGGGTATTGCTAGTTCAGTTAAAACCATCACAACAGTTGCTAAGGACACTTCCACCTTCCTAGCATGCTTTTTGCCTCTCTCCACCCCCTTTCCTAGCCATTTCCATTTCCAACTTGCCACTTCTGGTTTTTACCCTATAAAGCCCACTGCTGTTCCAGTTTTGCTCTTTCTCTCTCTCTTCCATGTCTAACCTGGAGAAGACCTGGATAAGGGCTGGTGTGCATAGCGGGAGGCGGCCATTTTGCTAGCTCCATGTGGCCTAAACCCATTGTGCTCACACCTAACTCTGGAGCATCCACATCAATAAAGAATTGTATTACCATGCCACCACGAGTTCCTCATCTCTCTCTGGCGAAGCTAGCCCAGCACATGAGGAGTGCCAATGTGCCCTGGGGTTAGTTACCACAATGTGGTATCACCTACCCTTTCCTTGTCTACCATCTATCACTTTATCTGACTAGTAAAATCTTGTATGCATAAAGTCTCAGGGACATTATGTAAGAGAGAGAAATATGCCAGCTCTTCTCAGAAGGAACAGGAAAAATAAAAAAGGCAGAATAGTTCTATCTTGTTAGTACATACTGCCTTGCTAGTTAACTCTAAAGCCAAAGTTCCATTCCTTATTGAAAGGATTTCAAGCTTCAGAGAACAGTTGAGGTGGTTTCACGAATCTGCTTTGATCTCCTATCTCTTTATCAAAGTCAGACTTGGTTTTTACTTTTTAATATTCTTCAAATTTCTTGGTGAGCCTCTTGTGCTTGCCCAAAGTTCTTCATGCATTTCACATTTACTTCTTGGCCCTCAGGTATATCTCCTGCTTTTTCTACCTTTCAGCTTTGAATTCCAAGGCTCTGAGGTCAAGAAAATCCATCTACAGATAGTTTCACAGAGTGGGAGGCACGGGCAAGACATATGTGCAAAGAAGGAAGATGCCTGGGAATTTTTCTTTTCTTCTGCTTTAGGTCCTATACCCAATGCTGCCGCCCCTATTCCATGGCTCTTGGTTCCCTTGAAGAGTATTCTTTGCTCTTGGTGAACTCTTGCTGCCTCACAAACCCTGATTATGCCACTTCTTTCTTCTGTCTTTCTATTCTTAGTCAGAAAGAACAATTCTCTGAAGGTGCTAATCTCTTCTGGCTCTGTCATCAATTCTAACAACTTGGTTACCAGTTCTCCATATCAAAGTCAATCTAGGGGACTGGGAGATAGATTACCCACCTAGTAGATTGCACACTTAAAGAATAAAAAAAAAACCATGTTTTAGACTGGGGAATCAGCATAATGGCTATGCAAAGAGGCTTCTATGCCTGAGGCTCAGGTCCCAGGTTCAGTTCCCAGCACCACTATAAACCAGAGCTGAACAATGTTCTGGCTTCCCCCCCCCCCCTTATATCTTTCTCACTAAATAAGTAAAATACTTTTTCTTTTTTTTTAGTTTGTTTATTTTTGCCTCCAGTCACTGCCGCTCAGTGCCAGTACTATGAATCCACCACTCCTGGCAGCCATTTTTCCCCTTTTTGAAGGACAGGGGAGATAATGGTTTATAGCTCCATTAATTATACATAAGCACCAATTCCCACCTTTGCATCATGGATATCTGCAAATTACTCTCATCCCCAAACTAGGACCTCAAGCCCCTGCCAAGAGTCTCTCTTCCATTCCTTCCCCAGAGTCCCTTGCTTTGGTGCAGTATACTACTCCTAGCCCAAGTATCACCCTGTGTTCTCTCTATGGTCTCTCTGTCTCCATTTACATGTGAGATCTTCTAGTATAAATCCTTCTCTTCCTGACTCATCCCACACAACACATTTCCTTCAGGTTCCAACCAAGGTGAAGAAAAGATTGGAATTTTAGTTTCTCATCTTTAGAGAGTGAAATGACATAGTCACAGTATTAAAAATAAAATTTTCCAGCTATGAATACTCTATGCTGCTCAGTTATCCTTTAAATGTGAAGGAGAAGGAGTTGGGTAGTCGTGCAGTGAGTTAAGCACATGTGGCACAAAGCACAAGGACCCAGCATAAGGATCCCTGTTTGAGCCCCCAGCTCCCCACCTACAGAGGAGTCACTTCACAAGCGGTGTAACAGGTCTGCAGGTGCCTATCTTTCTCTCCCTCTCTCTGTCTTCCCCTCCTCTCTCTATTTCTCTCTATCCTATCTAACAATGATGACATCAATAACAACAACAATAATAACTACAACAACAAAACAAGGTCAACAAAAAGGAAAATAAATTAACTAATTAAAAAATATGAAGGAGAAATTAAAATCTTTCCAAGCATACAAAACTGATGGAACTCACCACCACCAGTCCTGCCTCGCAAGAATTACTGAAAGTAGTCCTACATTGAAAGAAGCAAAGACTGCACACTTTGCTATGTATAAGGATCCAAGTTCAAGCCCTGGTCATCACACATGGGAGTACCTGCATGAGGGAAATCTTCACAAGCAATGGTGGAACAATGCTGTGATGTCTTTCTCTTTCTCCTTCTCTTTCACCTTCTAGCTAAAAAACTAAATAAGATCCATCTGACAAACTATGTGGCATAGGCTTTACCTTCATGACTTAATTCTGACTAAAGTAATATGCTACAACTCTTCATATATGCTTTAAAGTGCTGAAATCTTCTTCAAATAAAATGGAATCACAGAACACTTTAATAATCACCATTTAGTATATAGACCATATCTTAGAAAACTAGAGAAACATACTGGAAAATGGTGCTGATGTGTAGATCAAAGAGTGCTGGGAAATTGTGCAGATGCAGTCACAACCGCCATGTTGCCCCCTCAGGCTATTGCTAGTTCCCACGAGAGTTGGGACATTCTCGGAGAACCTGTTCCACCATGTTGTGCCCTCAAGGCATTGTCAATTCCCTGTGATAGTTGGAGTGTTTTGGTTACTCCTCCCCCTTCCCATTCCCATGAGAGTTATTATCCTACCTTGGAGTTCTTCTTTTAGCATTTGCCCTTCTTCCGTAGCCAGTCAACAGCGTCAGGTTGAGCCTGATGTAAACTTTCGAGACCTCCTTTGAATCTGGAGAGGTGGCAGTTGTTGACTATGTGGGTCATAGTCTGTCTGTAGCCACAGGGGCAGTTCGGGTCGTCTCTGGCTCCCCAGCGATGGAACATAGTGGCGCACCCACCATGGCCTGTTTGATAGTGATTGAGGAGGGCCCAATCATAACGTGCTAGGTCAAAGCCGGGTTGACGCTTGCAGGGGTCTGTGATAAGGTGTTTGTTCTTTACCTCAGCTGACTGCCAACTCTGTTTCCAAGAGACTGGAACAGAGAAGTTCAGTGTAGGCATAGGAGACCAGATTGGGTGATGAGACGTCAAGCGTTGGACAGGGTGGGCGAAGATATCTGCGTATATTGGCAGGTCCGGTCGAGCGTAGACGTGGGAAATGAACTTAGATGATGCCGCATCCCGACGAATATCTAGTGGGGCGATGTTGCTAAGAACTGGCAGCCATGGAACCGGGGTGGAACGGATGGTTCCAGAAATTATCCTCATGGAGGAATATAATTTGGAATCGACCAAGTGGACATGGGGGCTACGGAACCATACTGGGGCACAGTATTCTGCAGTGGAATAGCATAATGCCAGAGAGGATGATCGTAGTGTGGAAGCGCTCGCGCCCCATGAGGAGCTGGCCAGTCTTGCAATGATATTACTCCTTGCGCCCACCTTTGCTGCAGTTTTTATGAGATGTTTGTGAAATGACAGAGTGCAATCTAGAGTAACGCCAAGATAGACTGGCTGGGCTTCATGCCAGATTCTCGTATCGCCAAGCTGCACATTAAGCTCACGCGAGGCCGAGGCATGGTGTAGATGGAAAACAGATGATACCTTTTTGCAGTGCTAGGGATTAGTCGCCATTTTTTACAGTAATCAGATATCAGAGACATGTCTTTCGTGAGTGTTTCCTCGAGGATGTTGAACTTGGATGCCTGAGTTGCATAGCAGATGTCATAGGCGTAGATGAACTTCCTTGAAGAAGTTTCTGGGAGGTCATTGATGTAAATATTAAATAGCGTAGGAGCCAGAACAGAGCCCTGGGGGAGACCACTTGAGACAAGTCTCCATCTGCTAGACTTGTCACCCAGATGCACCTGGAATCTTCTGTTTTGGAGAAGAAATGATATAGTGTTGGCCACCCATGGAGGCAGGCATCTTGAGATGCATTGGATCGACCTTCCCGTGGTGCATCTCGTGAGTACCCATTCATTGGGGAAACTGATGATCCTTCCTAGCCAACTGAATCCACATGGATCCCAGTCACTTTCAAAGCCAGCAACAAGCAGCTCCTGCCAGCTTTCAAGCTGTTGGTCCTGCTCTTCGAGTCCTCCAACTTAATGTTCTTATTTGGTCAATTGCCAAACGTGTTCTTATTGGTTAATTGGCGATACAGCATCAGGCAGATGTTATCTGCCTACAAGAAACACATATAGCAGTCGATGAAGCTGCTCGATTCACCATCAGTGGATTTGATTTAATATGCTATAATCTCCATCCTAAACACGGCTGAGCCATCTACGCCAAATCGTGTCTTGCGGACGTTTACCATACGGCCTCTTCGACCTTCTACGACTCCATTACTATTGGAACTATTCAGCTCATCAACGTATATAAGCCTCCCAGTGCCTCATGGGATAATGAGGTCCTGCCTAGCCCGAATCACCCAGCCGTTTACGTTGGAGACTTTAATAGTCATCACCAAGACTGGGGATATTCCTCCACTCATGCTGACGGCTCTATCTTAGCCAACTGGGCTTCAGGGAATGACCTCTCCCTATTATACGATCCCAAACAGCCAGGCTCTTTTCACAGTGCTAGATGGAATAAAGACTCGTCACCCGACCTGTGCTGGATTAGCACAGTCAACGGCCAAGCCTTTCCCGCTACGAGACACGTTCTCAAGATCTTCCCGCACAGTCATCACCGCCCAGCTATCATCCACATTGGTCTCCAGCTCCCACTGATTCTGTGCTCGGAGAAACTAAGATGGAACTTTCGGAAAGCAAACTGGCGTCTGTTCAGTGATCTTACCAACAAATCTATTCCTGCAATTCCAATTAACTCTATCCCCTCTGAAGATTCCTACAGGTGCTTCTGCCAAGCCATCTTCAAAGCAGCTTCCCAAGCCATTCCTCGTGGGAGATGTGCTAACTATATGCCTTGTCTTGATGCTGAATGCGAGCAACTACTAAAGCAGTATAATGAGTCAGGCGACCCAGATGTGGCTGACCATCTCATTGCCTCCCTGGATGCAGCACGCCAAGCCTGCTGGCAACAACTCACGGAAAGTCTGAACTTCACCCACTCAAGTAGGAAGGCCTGGAAGCTTCTTCACAGACTGGGTGCCGGTAGCCAACCCCCTCCTGTCTCCCATCCTCCCGTATCTCCAACCTCAGTGGCCAGTCACCTAACTCAAGTTGGACATGCTAAGATCGACCCAGTCTGGAAAAGAGAAATTTCCCACAAGTGGTCATCCTACTTTTGGTTATCTTGTCCATCTCCAAAACTCTCTCCCTTTACACTGTCTGAACTGGAAGACGCTTTGAAGAGGGTTAAACCGGGAACATCTGCTGGCTATGATAACATCACCCCAGAACTCATTCTTAACCTGGGTCCCGCGGCAAAGAAGTGGCTCGCTTCATTCCTGTCCCACATCTTGGAATCTGAGTCTATGCCCAAAGTTTGGCGTCGTGCGAAGATTATAGCGGTTTTGAAACCAAAGAAAGACCCAACACTGGCCGCCAGCTATAGACCAATTTCTCTCCTCTCCGTGTGTTACAAACTCCTTGAGAGGCTGCTTCTTTCACGTATTTCTCATCTTACAGAGAAATTCCTATCACCTGCCCAAGCTGGTTTCTGCCCAGGAAGATCTACCTGCAAACAAGCCCTGGCCCTCTCAACTTACATTGAAAATGGATTCCAGAAGAATTTAAAGACGGGTGCTGTCTTTGTTGATCTCACAGCAGCCTATGACACGGTCTGGCACCGTGGTCTCCTTGTCAAGATCTCAAGATACCCTGGAGTGCTATGGTTACTCCTCCCCCTTCCCATTCTCACGAGAGTTATTATCCTACCCTGGAGTGCTATGGTTACTCCTCCCCATTCTCATTCTCACGAGAGCTATTCCCATAAAATCCCTTCTTCTTCCACACCTCACTCTCTTGCCGGCCTTTCACTTCGGTGATTAGACGCAATGAAGGTTGCTGCGTGAGGCAGCCATTTTTGCTACCTCCAGGTGACCCAAACTGCTATTCTCTCACCCAACTCTGAGGTGCCAGTGAAAATAAAGGATTGTGTTACCTTTCTGCTCCAAACCTCCTTTTTCTGTGTCCCGCCGCTGCAAGTGACACCTGGCGTCCAACGTGGGGCTTGACCCACCCAGACGCAGGTAAGTACACAGCCATTTGACCCTCTGTGGACATGGGACAGGCTTTCTTTCTCGGAGACGTTTTACTTGGGGCCACACTGTGGATTCTCTTGACCATGATCGCAGTACTTGGGAGATGTGCAGGGTCACCTGTCATGTCTCCTTTAAGGAGCACTGACTCTGGCCTGAGAAGCAGCCCTAGTCTAGCTGACCATGAGGCTGTCACCCAGAGACTCCTATTTTGGCAGACATGTCTTTGGCTGCCGCCACAGCTTCTGCAGTCCCTCCCTCTGCCACTTTTGCCAGAGGCAGGAAGCCCTCCACGACTCATGATACAGAATGGCAGAATCTGAAAAACTAGTTCACAGAGCCCCAAAACAAAACTTCCCTACCATTTCTTTCTCCCCCCTGACTCTCTCTAAATATCTTAAGCCTGCTTCTGTCTAACCTCTCTGCTTTCAGTCGTCTTAAACCATGTGAGTAAAAATGGTTCAACTGAGACAGCACAGATCTAAATTCGTGTTTAAAATGACATGTCTTTGTAACAAAAGTTTTTCTCCTTGTGTATGTAAGACTATGTTTATGTGTGTATTTGAAGCTTGGTAAACATTAAGTTTAAGGTAAACATTAACTTTAAGGTTAGAAATGTAACGTTAAGGCTACATTCTTACCAGGCAAGGTTAAATGAAAAAGTTTCAACGTAATTATCATAAAGGTAAAATTAACTTACATTTAAAGTCTGAGGTAAAAATTAGTTAAAAATCAATATATTTTAACTAAATTTGGTCTGAAAATCCTGTGCACACCTAGGGTGTGTCTCCATCTTGTACAGGTGTAACAAAAGGTAAAAAAAAATAAGACGTTATTGATATGTAAAGCTCTCAAATACCTTCTCATTTAGAGTTAGAACCAGCCCAGTCATAAGATAGATTGCACAATGGTTATGCTAATGATTCTCATGCCTGAGGCTCTAGCAGTGGTTCTTTGCCTTACCACATTTTATTGCACTTAAATTGGTTAAGGAGCCTTAAAATGAAATGAGAAAGACCTTCCAAATTTATAAAGATACTTAAACCAATTATAATCATCGAGTTATCAATTGTGGTAAACTTCTAACCTGCTACAAGTTTTGTTTCATAAGTAAGTGAATTGCAGCTGTCAAGTTCTCTACAGAAAAGCAGAATTCCAGTGGCTGACCTTCCTCATGCAACAGTTCACCCCCTGGCATTTTTTCTGTGGACATCTGCTTTGGAATGGCAATTCTATTGGACTCACTGGTACACCTCTTGGACACTTTGCACAAAACTAGCAGCTTCCATTTACGTTGCTGGTTTCTCAAAGACTGACTGTAGCCAGCTGCCTTGGAACTCTATAGGCCATACCCTTTCCTCCTAGCTAGGTAATGCCCACAAAGGTAGGAAACACCCATCGAGGCAGGAAAAGCCAAGATAGAAAGCCTGTCCCATGTCCACAGAGGGTCAAGTGGCTGTGTACTTACTTACATCTGGGCAGGTCAAGCCTCAAGAGAGAAAAACACATTGAGGATTCTGCTCATGGATTGTATCAGGTATTAAATCAACATGGTGGTAGCAAAGAAAGTGAACAGATTAGGATTAAGGAGTATAATACAAGGAAAATATTTATAATCTGTAAAACACAGACACACACACCCACACACACACTGCCCCTGTCATATATTACAAAAAAGAAAAAGAGTAAGACCTAGAGAATAGCTCAGTTGGATAGTGTGCTGCTTTGCCATGCACACAACACAGGTTCAAGCCTGGCCCCCACCACAATAAAGGATGTTTCAGTGTCATGGTCTCTTTCACACTCTCTCTTCCTCTCTGTCTCTAACTTAAAATAAAGAGAAAAAGAGGGGAAAGAATGGAAGAATGGGAAGAAGAAAGGAAGGAAGACAGAAGGAAAGAAGAAGGGAGGATTGATTTGATTAATGCAGAATCTCAGAATGACACCATCTTCCTGCTAAAACTGTAGAGAACATTGACTATAACTACAATTTAAAGCCAGTGATAAAGAAATTCCAGAAACATCACAGACCTTCCATGCTTCATTGCACAGTGCAGTGGTGCATGGCACAAATTGAGGAAGGAAGTTCTTTATGTATTTCACATTTACCTGCTCATCTTGCCTTTCAAGTCCCCAGGGCAGAGACTGACTCAACTGGGGGGGGGGGGGGTGGAGGCAGAGGTGATTAGTGTGTTCAGCCTGCATAAAAGATAGAGAAAAGCCAAATTGGAATTTTCACCTACCCCAATGCAATTTGGCAGTTAAAACAGGGAAAAAGAAAATCTATGTCAAATAGTCTATGTCCTTTTTCATTCTTCACAAATGATTTCTAACTGAAGGGTGGGGCCTGAAAATGAATGTTATTTGCAGCTATATGCCAAAGGTGAGTGAAATAGGTAAGCACAAAATAAAAGCTCAAAAGATTTGAATGCTCATTTCAACTCAAATAATTACCAATATTGCTAACAATTTCAGGATCTGGGAGAGAAAGCAAATCAGAATGTCAGATTTTTCGCCCTTTGGATACATCTTGAACATGCTATTTCACTCGCTTTATATCCTCATATAATTATACTACCACTATTTCTTATATACCATGCAAAAATTCTTTGACTATTTGATTGGGTGACAAATGATTTGCAGTATAATTGTTGACACATTAGTACAATTTCTCATGTCCACGTGATAGATATCTGAAAGACACTTTCACCCCAACTAAGGTCCTATTCCACCATCATGCACCAGGACCCCAAAGTATCCTACCCCTCCTTACCCCTGCAACCCCAGAGGACTTTGCTTTGGTGCAATTATCATGTTATTTTTAAAATTCTTTTTAGTCTATCATTGACCCTTGTATATATTCATTTTGAAAGTTATGATTTATTATCTGGAATTTCTGCTATTTTTTTAATCTTTTCCCTGGTTTTCTTTTGAGTGCTTGCAAGCTTGTCCCCACCTAGCTAATTTCCGCCATGTAGACCATTTAATGCATCAAATTAATTTTTATGTTTTGTGGTGCAACTGATTTCCTTCACTCTTTCCTGGTGAGTTCCCTTTACATCTCATTCTGTAATAGGGAGATTTTCTTAGTTACAGGTTTCTGATTACTTATTTGTAAAGGACTCACATGTTTACAGGATCTGTTATTTGCTACCAAAAAACTCTAACAAAATATGAATTTAAAGATAGTTTAAGTTTATGTACTCCCAGAAAAGCTCAATAGAAAAACTGAGGAAAAGGTGTTTACCATCAATACTAGTATTCCACATTTTTCTATAAAGTTAGTCATGAAAGAGAAAAGATTTAATTTAGGGAAGCATACTTTATTATTTTCAGATTACATTATATGCCTAGAAAAACTCAAAAGGAGAATTATAAAGAAGCTAATGCAGGACTTCTAGGAGGCATGGCCATCAAGTAACAAGAGAACCAATCCACCCCAATATTACCTATACCCAAATATTATCTACAACTACTAAGCTTACCAAAACTCACTAACTACAACTGAGACATCTACAGAAGCACCTCAGCCTCAGATTGGGTTGAGAAGGAGCACGGGACTGAAAACAAACACAAAGAACTTAGATCTCTGCACAGTGTCATTTTCCCTCTACATTAAGCAGGAATCAAGGCAAAATATAGCACTAGCTGTGGAAGAAGGGGATTTAAAACCTTTTAATCCATAAGCTCAGGTGTGTTAACCTTCTGAGTTACAGGCAAGGACACACCAAAAAAAGCAAAGGGCAGGGGGTCAGGCAGCAGCACACCAAGTTAAGCACAAATAGTAACAAGGGCAAGGACCCTTGCAAGGATGCCAGTTCAAGTCCCCAGCTCCCCACCTGCAGGGGGGTTTGCTTCATAAGCGGTGGAGCAGGTCTGCAGCTGTCTATCCTTCTCTCCCCCTCTCTATCTTCCGCTCTCCTCTCAATTTCTCTCTGTCCTATCCAATAAAAAACGGAAAAATTTTCTTCCAGGATCAGTGGATTAAAGGGGCTGACACTGAGCCCAAGTGACAACCCTAAAGGCTAAAAAAACAAGAGGCATCTGTGACCAAAGTATTCTGTTATGTTGCCAAAAGGTAATTTTCAGCAGCTGTCAGCAGATAAGTGGTAAAGTTATCCATGCTTCATGAACACAGCTGTAGTCCAGCAGCAAATCCCTGAGGCTTCGTTTCAGATTATAATCATACAGAGAAAGCATATACACACACCACACAGAGCACAAAACAGCTGGAGGGAACAAAATAATAAAAAAAAAACCTAACCTCAGCCCCCACCCCACTTAAGCCCAACATATAAACAAAGCCCAGAGATCACAACAATAGCACCACTTGCTCACCAGCAGTAACCAGCACAATGAATGTGTCAACAGAAATATTGTAGGAACAAACTACCAATAGCGCAAAATCAGAAAGACAGTAATAAAACAGAAGGTCTCCAGGAAAATACAGACATAGAGGGACTATCAAAGAAAGACTACAGAAAACTGATTATGAAGATTCTCCAGGAATTTAAGAATAGTATGGAGTAGCATATTCAAGAAGGGAAAGAATATTTCACTAAGAAATTAGGACACACAAAGGAGCTTCAAAGTTCTCTAAGAAACTAGAAAACACACACAAAAAGGGACTTCAACCAAAGTTCTCTAAGAAACTAGAAAACATAAAGACGAACTTCAATCAGAATTCACTAAGCAGTTAGGAAGCATGAAAGAAAAAACTTCAAACAGAACTGCAGGAACTGAAAGATACTTGGAGTGTAGTGCAAGCTCAGGTGGAAGGCTTAGGAAGCAGAAACACTCATTACACTCATGTAGGAGAAAGAAGAAAGAGAGTGTATTTTTTTTCATTAAAATTAAATTATTTCCCCCAAAACTTAAAAATCCAGTATCACTACCTGAACCCTTAATATTTATTTTATCAATTTATTTATTTACCGTTACCAGGGCTTCACTTCTTTGGGCCAACTTTTTCAGATGCAAGGAGAGACACAGAGAGACTGAGGGAGAAAAGGAGAGATGCCACAGCAGTAAAGTTTCTTCCAGTGTAGTAGGGACCTGGTTCAAACCTGGGCTGCACACATGGCAGGCTGGGCACCTTCTCAAGTGAAATATCTGACTGGAACTTTTTTTTTCCCTTATAGGACACTGCTGCAGCTTTGTGCACGTGTGATTCCACCACTCCCTGTGGTTTTGGTGTCTCTCTCAGTAGCGAGTGAAAGATAGAGAGGGAAAGACAAGAAAGAAGGAAAGACATCACAACACTGTGTTGCCACTTGTGAATCTTCCCCTGTGTGTGGTCTCTCTGGCCCATGTGGTGACCAGGGACTCAATCCTGAGTCTTCACACATAGTGAAGTGCATACTCTACTGGGAGAACTATCTCCTGGACCTTGATACTTTAAATATTAAAATATACCAAAAATGGGGATGCACAGTGGCACAAACAGTTAAGCACATGTTACAATGCTTAAGGACTCAGGTTCAAGTCCCCCCACCTCCACCTGCAGGGGAGAAGCTTCATGAGCAATGAAGCAGTGCTGCAGGTATCCCTCCATCATCTCCCTCTAGCTCCCCCTTCCCTCTCAATTTTTCTACTCAATAAATAAATATTTTTAAAAATATACAAAAAAGATGCAACTATCAAAGGAGTGTGGAAGTGAGCATGGCGATCAATGTTACAGAAGTGAGAATAAATGAGGATATAGTGGGAAGGAAAGGTTAATTTATATTTGCCTTAGCTTGCTCCTGTTTCCTGGTAGTGCTAGGAAGTCTCATCATGAGAAAGGTTGTTTCCCTCTACTTTTCTGAGATTTCCCCTGAAAGAGCCACCCACAGCTGGGTCCAGGGATACTTGTGCCTTTGTGATTGTGTGAGACCTTGGTCTTCTCTTCAATGAAATTTGTTCCCACTCTGTTTTCTCCTCAATTGTAATTGCCTGAGGCATTCTACCAACTTATTGTCTGTTTTCATTGTGACTCCCCAGACTACTCAGCAGGCCAGCACCATCCTATTGGCTTCACAGATCATGTATTTTGCATGAAGATAGAACACATGCCTCACTTACCACAGTGCTCCTTGAAACTTATAATTTATATTTCACCTTCTTAAATGGGATTTCTCTTGTCTGTGGTTGCTCGCTTCTTTTCTACATTGTGGAAACAGTTACATTGCATTATAATGTTCTATATTTCATCAATCTCATTATTAATTTATATCTAAATATCATCTCTTCTCTGTAACTGTTTCCCTACACATATGCACATGCCTACTGTAATAGTTGATAGTATACAAATAGGGTTCTATTACCAAATAAAATTATGCCCACATTCTTAGTATCATGGAGGTTTCCAATTTCATTTGGCATAATCCATTCATTCAAACTTACTGTCACCTGCAAATTTAATTTTTTTCCAGCACAGATGTTACCTGAATATCTACCTGTCTTTATATTTTCATTTTCCAATGCTGATTAAGAAAATTACTAGCCTTGGCTGAAAAGTTTTGTATTTTCACATTCTTCTGCACAATAAAATACTAAATGGCTAAAAATAATAAAATACTGACATCATTAGAAAAAATAAGTGACATATTTTCAGATCTAGATAAGTACTTTTCCTTTGATACAAGCATTTTTGTTAGCTCAGAAAAAGTGTTGATAATTTTATTTTGTACCTTTGAAACATATCAACAAGAACACTAACAATTAAAAAAAACTCTATGAATATAAAATGTTTTAGCCCATAAAAGATAAGTCATTACAATTAAAAATGAGGAAAAAAGACAACCACTTCAGCAGAAGTCTAGACAATAATTAATAATAGTCAAATAATACAAAAAAACCTACACAAGAGGAAAAATACATATGTTAAGACCAGAATGTTCTTTCACCTGGAAGGATGCCTGCTTTATATGCATGACCCAGCTTTGCTCAAGAACATATTTCAGTGAAATTTTTACTATTTTCATATAGCAGATCATACTGAAAAAAATGGTTTTGTTAGTGAACAAGAAAAAAGTGAAAAGAATAGGGATATGAAGCACAAGAAATTTGAAAGAGAGATTGCATAGTTATAAATTATAATCTCAACTGCAATCCTAAATTAACCCAGAGGTAAAATGCTTCCTAGGGACACTCAGGTTAGTGTTGTTGTCGAGCTAAAACAATGGAAGTTAATACTGTTTGTAACTTTTACCTATGTCTCTTAGTCAAAGAAGTTTTCTAATATTGATGGTGATAGAAGGAATTCTCCCCTATGATCATTTAAATGTATGTCATCAGTAAATTCTTCTGCATGTCCTTCATCTCGGGGTTCCCTATAAATCAGCTATATGGATTCTTCCCATCTAACTAAGCAAACCCTGCCAGACCAGCATCTTCATATGTCCATGTATAGGAACTCTGCTAATGAATATTCTACTAGATATCTACATGGTATCTAATGCTCGCTTTTAATTTTTGCATCTTTATTATTTATTGAATAGAGACAGCCAGAAATGCGGTAGGTAGAGTGGGAGAGAAACAGAAACGCCTGCAATATAGTTTCGCCACTCTCAGAGCTTTCCCCCTGTAGGCAGGGACTGGGGACTTGAACCCAGGTCTTTGTACATTGTAACATGTGTACTCAACCAGGTGCACCACCACCTGACCCCATCATTCTTATGAGTATCTACTAGTCAAAGGCCCTTTGGGTAGAAGGACAAACATTCCAGATGAAACTGGGGTTACCAGACACAACTTTTAGAGAAGGTTTTGCATAGGCATAATAATTTTTGCATATTTCAATCTTACATGGATAGAAAGGTCTCTGATGATCCAGTGGAAAGAATCCCAGATTCCTGATGCAAAATGATTTCTTGGAAATCTAATGAGTTGCCACTGCTTACACGGGTTCTAGCAAAATACATTCATCCAGGGCCTCTCAGTCTTTTGTCTCTGATGTGCAGGAAATTGTGGAATGTTAGCTATGGAGGAGTGCTCTGGCCAGCAGAGCCTAGGAGGTGCCTCCAGGGCAATTGTAGGAGAACCTTTTGGAATTCTTCAGTGGGTGGTGCATGCAAACAAAATGACAGGAGTTCTTTTTTTCTCCCACTGGTTCAGTCAAAACAGTCATATTGTGCCTGTTTTATTCATTGTACTTCCCATGGGATTTTGTTTGAGGTGTGAGAGAAATTTTTGAAAGCCTGAATTGGAAACCCTCTGAGTTATCTGCTCCCCTAGGAACTCCAAGCTTTTTCCTTGTCTCAGAGTTATTTTACAACCCTGTAAGTTGTAGGTCACTGACAGCAAGGCAAATAACACCTGAGCACAGACATGTGAGTACTGTTCAGTGGAGAGAAAATTGATTTATTTCCTCCACCAAAGAAAGGGCAGTTGCGCATTCATTTGTGAATTAATTTTTGCATTCCCTATTGAATGATAAAAGTGAGGTATTTCCAGCTTTTGAAACCTGGTATAACATCTCACCAGCTTCTCATTAATTAATGAGTTAAGTAAATTCTCTGACACATATTCCTTTTACAGTTGAATAAGAAGCATGTCACACTTCCTAAAATGCTTAAAAATAAAGAAGTGATAATATTGCAGCTGGATTGAACTCAGAAGCCGTCACTTAATTTATAAAGGAGCTGAAATCCAGAAAGGTGAATTAATAAGCATAAAGATAGCAGTTAAAACTTTTCTTATCAAAGAAATCATTACTAAAATGTATTGTGGTTCACTCAAGCTAGCTGTAGAGTAACCAATCACATTGCTGCATATTTTATGATGTTATAAACTAACATGAAGTCTGAGTTACTAGTGAGCAATGAACTAAGTTTAAGTCCCAGTCTCCCATTTCTAGGCATATAACTGAGACTCAAGCAAGTTAACTTATCTTTGCCTCAGTTCCCTTCTTGGAAAATGAACACAGACATTTGTTCTTGACTTACGAATTATATAGTACTAAATTAGACTGAACTGTCTATGAAGCTCTTGAAACCATGCCTAGCATATCAAAAATGCTCTCTACAAATGCATTGACCATGCTAGTTCTGTCATCATGAAATACACTAATATACAATGTATGGGAATATGCATTTATCCATTATGTGTCACAGTGACATTGAAGAGAAATTAAATCATCATAGGTTGATTTATATTTTAATGCTACCAGAGCACCTCTTGTTTGCAGTGAATTGGTTGATGAAATTAAAGTGATCCTTGTAGCACTGAGACTTCTCCTTCTTGATTTATTATTATATTTTTCATAAATATTTCAGAGCAGAACTGATATGTATATAGAAATCCATTGCCACTGGCAAAAAGCAAAACAAACAGAAAATGCTCATAGGGATATCTGCATATAGACAATTCTATAGATTATCTGATTGAATGGCCAGATTTTAATTTACTTAGGTAACAATTTAATAAAATAAGGAAACATTCATGTTAGTAATAAAAATATATTTAGGACCAGCAAGATAAGTTGCCTGTGAAAATGCCTGTCTTGCCATAGGAGCAGTTTGGATATGAGTCCCTGGCATATAATGTGGGAGTATTAATGCTGTGGGGGTGATGTGGTACTAGAGTACCCCTCCCTCTCTGACTCTCTCCTAGATTTCTGAGAACATCAGCCCAGAGCAGTTAAATCATGCATGTTCCAGAGACACCAGAAAAATGTCTTTATTAAATAATAAGAAATAACATATTCTCTTTGTTGTCATCATTGCCAAGGCTTCACTGCTCTGGATTGACTCTGTCAGATAGAATGAGAGAGGCAGAGAAGTAAAGGCTTCCTCTAATGCTACAAGGGCTAGACTTGAACCTGGGTCCTACACAAGACAAAGCAGGTACAGTATCCAGATGAGCTATTTGTCAGCTGAGAATAATGCATTCTTTTTATTTGTTTTCATTGCCACCAGAATTATTATTTTTAATTTATTTATTTTAAAAAAGGAGAAATTAACAAAACCATAGGATAAGATGGGTACAACTCCACACAATTCCCACCACCAGAACCCCTCCCTTGATAGCTTTCCTGTTCTCTATCCCTCTGGGAGTATGGACCCAAGGTCACTGTGGGATGCAGAAGGTGGAAGGTCTGGTAATTGCTTCCCCACTGAACATGGGCATTGACTGGTTGATCCATACTCCCAGCCTGCCTCTGTCTTTCCCTAGTAGGGTGGGGGTCTGGGGAAGCAGAGCTTCAGGACACATTGGTGGGGTTGTCTGTCCAGGGAAGTCTGGTCGGCATCATGCTAGCATCTGGAACCTGCCACCAGAATTATTATGAGACTCAGTGCCGGCACTACAAATCCACTGCTCCCAGTGGCTACTTTTCCTTTTTTTTTTCCTCTTAATTTTATTGGATAGGACAGAGATAGAAATTGAGAGGGGAGTGTGAGATAAAGAACGTGAGAGATGGAGGAGGGATATCATGTAGACCTGCTTCACCTGCAGGAGGAGAGCAGGGTTGGCTCAAACCCAGGTCCCTGCACATGGACCTACCTGGGTTTGAGTGTATACTTAACCTGGTGTGTCACTATTCTTACCTTTCACCTATGGTTCCGATTACTTCTTTTTTTCTTTTTCTTTTCTTTTTTTTTTCCTCCAGGGTTATCACTGGAGCTTGGTGCCGGCACTATGAATCCACTGCTCCTGGAGGCCATTTTCCCCATATTGTTACCCTTGTTACCCTTGTTGTTGCCATTGTTATCGGATAGGACAGAGAGAAATTGAGAGAAGAGGGGAAGACAGAGAGGGGGAGAGAAAGACAGACACCTGCAGACCTGCTTCACTGCTTGTGAAGCGACCCCCCTTCAGGTAGGAAGCCAGGATCCTTTCTTCAGTCTTTGTGCTTCGTGCCATGTGCACTTAACCTGCTGTGCTACCACCCAACCCCCAGTAATATTTCATCATACATATTGAACTCATATTTTTCATTCCAGAAGCACAAGACCCACCAGAATGTTCAGGAAATATAAAACAATATGTAAAATACAATGTATGTTGACAGAGAGAAATTCAGTGAAAAGGTGAAGATAGAGAAAAATAAAGACACCTTTATTTTATCTGATGGTGGCAACTGTGTGGAATTGTACTTCTCTTATCCAAGGGACTGTCCTTAACAATTAAATCAATTAAAATAAATGAATAAATAAATAAAGTGCAGTGTGTGTTGTGTCTTAACTGGTAACCATCTGCAACTGTGACCTGAAAAAAACAGGACCTGAGCATTTGTTCTACATGAGCGCAGGGATGTCTTGTGCTCATTTTTAGTGCTCTCATTACTGTTTTCCCCTCTAAGCTCCCTTTTCCTCTGCAATTCTAGGATGCTCTATAATTAGAAGCCAACCAGGCAACAACTACTTCCTCTGGGCAAGTTTGTGCCTTAACACCTCTCAGTGACCTTCCATGCTAATTAAACTGTGTGTGAGAATAAAGAACATTGGTACTTAACTGAAATAAAAAGCAATTAAGTGGAAACATTTGGAGATGATTGTATGTTAATAAGAAATCTTAATCAATGTGTATACCTAGGAGACTCAGAGAGGCACCTTTGAAGAATTTGCATTTTCTAATCAAACAAAATACAAACTTCCTTGTTCCCTGAGACATGGACAAGCTTGTGAAAGTCTTTGATTTGTTTCATAGGAAGAAGGAATTACTATCTCTGTTATTCTCTTTGTAGTTTTCTGAAAAGTACTGAAATATCCCTGGAGTAACATTTGTTTTTTCTAATATATCAATTGAAAAGATTATAAATTTTAGCCAAGAAATTGAAGCTTTCTTTGGCATTTCTCTATGGAAAATACATTATTAATTTGTATTATAAGTGTTCAAGTAAAATAGATTAAATGCAGACAATGTAGATTAAAAGGTTAACAAAACATGGCTACAGGTCAATGATGGCAGTGCCCTTTTCTATAAAGTCCAGTAGGACATACAGTTCCAGATAGACAATAGATAGATAGATAGATAGATAGATAGATAGATAGATAGATGATAGAAATCTTTTTTTATATTTTGTTATAGACATTAATATTGTAATGATCCTGGGGTGTTGCGGGGGGGAGGCAGTATTCAGGTTCTGGGACATTATGGTGGAGGAGGAACTGGGTGGGGGGTTAGAGTGTCATGCAGAAAAAAATAATATATAATGATCCTAACTGATCAAAATGTTGGGACAATTGACAAAGAGCTATTGCAAGAAAACATGGGATGCTAGAATGCTTAAAATTCTCACTTACTGGAAGGTCCTATCTAAATTAAAATTAATTTGTGGTTCAGATAACGTATTTCAAACTATGATAGGAATTTAGGTACCCAAGTGAGCCAACTTGAGACCCCTTCTAGATTCTCTCTGTGGTCTCACAACCTCATTAGAAAGCCAATCTAAGCAGGGAGTTCTGTAATGAACTGTGACAGTAGAGGGGGTGCTGGTCAGGTCTAGAAGTCTCATGGAGGTGAGAGCGATACCCTGCAGAAGTGGTATTGAGAAAAATAGCACCTCAAGAGATTCCAGCAAATCTCTGCCTAATAATTTGGTGCTAATGTCAGCTACTAAAGGATGAAAATGTCCGGTAGTGTCATCAGGGTCTTCCCACACAAGCGAATCTTGCATTAAAAAAACTTGCATTAATCCTCCTATGCCGTGCAGGTGTGGACCTGGAAGGAGTTCCCAACTCGAGGGAACCTCCACTTATCTTAAAATTCTCCAGACTGTTCTCCATAGAGGTTGGACCAATTTACATTCCCACCAGCAGTGCAGGAGGGTTCCTTTGACCCCACAACCTCTCCAGCATTTGCTGCTGCTACCTTTTCTGATGTATGACATTCTCACAGGAGTGAAGTGGTATCTCATTGTTGTCTTTATTTGCATTTCTCTGACAATCAAAGACGGGGAGCATTTTTTCATGTGTTTCTCGGCCTTTTGGATCTCTTCTGTGGTGAATATTCTGTCCATGTCCTCTCCCCATTTTTGGATGGGGTTATTTGTTTTCTTGTTGTTGAGTTTGGCAATCTCTTTATATATTTTGATTATTAGCCTCTTGTTTGATGTATGGCATGTAAAAATATTCTCCCATATGTGAGGGGTCTCTTGGTTTGGGTAGTGGTTTCTTTTGCTGTGCAGAAGCTTTTTAATTTGATGTGGTCCCATATGTTTATGCTTGCCTTAGTCTTCTTTGTAATTGGATTTGTTTCTTTGAATATATCTTTAAAATTTATGCTGAAAAGAATTCTGCCAATATTTTCCTCTAAGTATATCATAGTTTCTGGTCTAACATCCAAGTTCTTGATCCACTTGAAATTTACTTTTGTATTTGGTGAAATAAAGTGGTTCAGTTTCAATCTTCTGCATGTTTCAACCCATTTTTGCGAACACCATTTGTTGAAGATACTCATTTTTCCCCAATCCTAGTCTGAGCAACTTTGTCAACAATTAGATGTCCATAGGTGTGGGGTTTTACTTCTGGGCTCTCAATTTTATTCCACTGGTCAGTATATCTATTCATGTTCCAGTACCAAGCAGTTTTGATGACAACTGCCCTATAATACATACAATTTGAGATCTGGAGTGTGATGCCTCCAGTTCTGTTCTTTCTTCTCAAGATTGTTTTGGCAATTCTAGGTCTTTTCTGATTCCAGATAAACATTTGTAGCAATTGTTCTATTCTAAAAAATGTGCTTGGGATCTTGATGGGGATAGCATTAAATTTGTATATGGCTCTAGATAGTATATTCATTTTGATGATGTAAATTCTTCCAACCCATGAACATGGAATATCTTTCTATTTCTTTGGGCCTTTTTCAATTTCCTTGAGTAGTGACTCATAATTTTCAGTATGCAAGTCTTTCACTTCTTTGGTTAGGTTTATTCCTAGATATTTTATTGTTTTGTTGCTATAGTAAAAGGAATTGATTTCTGGATTTCATCTTCTTCTAACTTAGTGTTTGTATAGAGGAATACCACTGACTTTTGTATGCTACTTTTGTAGCTTGACACCTTACTGTATTGCCTGATGTTTTCCAAAAGCTTCTTGCTGGATTCCTTAGATTTTTCTATATATACTATCATGTCATCTGAAAACAGGGAGAGTTTGACTTCTTCTCTTCCAATCTGTATCCCTTTAATTCCTTGCTCCTGTCTGATTGCTATGGCAAGAACTTCCAACATTATGTTGAAAAGTAATGGTGAAACTGGGCAGACATGTCTAGTACCTGATCCAAGGGGAAATGCTTCCAGTTTTTCACCATTGGGTATGATGTTGGATGTAGGTTTGCTATATATAGACTCCACTATCTTCAGCATTTTTCCCTTGATTATTTCCTTAACTAGTGTTTGGTTGTTGACCTCATTATTTTGTTCTTCAACCTTTGGGAGGCTTTAGCTGGACTCTTGTCCTGGTTCATTTCCTAATATTTCTTCTTGTTGGCTTAACCATTCTACATAGTATGTTATGAGGTCCCTCTCTCAGTACTATTCAAATTACTTATCACTCTTGCCTGGATTGACTTTCATCTAAGTAAGGTACTTAAAAGTTTTACAGTTCTCGAAATTAACAGTTCTTTCAATATTATTTTAATCCCTGAGTTGCAGCACAGTGGCTTAAAGTCTCTTTTGTTCTTGTTCTTCCCAGTAGGCTATGGGTACCTGAGGGCTTTTAAACTATAAGTAGCCTTCTTAGCTCAATCCCTCCCTCCTGACCAAGAGGTTGGGGGAGAGATAACATAGTGATTATGCAAAGAGACTCTCACACCCTAAATATCCAAAGCTCCAGGCTCAATTCAGCTTCTCTGCCAAGCTGGGCAGCACTGCTGGGTCCTGTGAGTTTCTAAACAAGTCCCATTTGTAGTCTGGAGTGCTGGTCTAGCTTCGCGGGCTGGAGAGAGATGACCAGAGACTAATGGCTGAGCTGGAAATGCAGTTCAATCTTTATTGAGAAGGAATGCAGTGCAAGCTAGCAATCTCTAATCACAATCCTGTCCTATATATACCTCCTGAGGTGGAAGTGTCAGGTCCTTCAGAAGAGACTGTACATAGGATAGGGGTTGGGGAGAAGGAAAAAGCTCGCAAACCAGTGGGGATTAAACCAGTGCGAACAAAACAATGATTTTGTAAATAGACCACAAAGTCAAGCAATGCAACAGAAGGGGTCTTAGAAGCAGAATTTAGAAGCAGACCAACACTGTAGGTTCTGAGGTAATTATTCACTGTGTTCTCATCAGGAGAACAACGTGGAAAGGCTCCCACCACACAGCCTCACTGCTAGGCCACCAAGGTGTGAGTTTCTCCTGAGTTTCCTGGTCAGTTCTCTGTCCCTTGATGTCAACACAGGGCCTCCCCCCTGATGCTCCAGCCTCTGAAAGCAGTAGCAATGGAGACTCACAGTTTTATTTGGTGAGTCTTAGGGGAGTCCTCTCCTCCCTTCAGCCCCCTTTTTGTTGGTAAAACATACTGCAGATTGTGCCTCAACTGGTAAACTGCAAGACTGGTACCAGCCACTTAATTTTTTCCCTAGGCTGTTCTCTGTCCATGAGCCACATGTATTTGCACTCACCAGTGATTTGGTGGGTCCTAAAGTCATTCTATTCTTGCCTTGTTGTGGTTCCAGATGATCTCCTTTGCTATTCCTAGTTGACCTGGGAGAGGAGAGGAACACTGCTGCTGCTGTTCCATAGCCCCGTCTCCAGAATAATACTTCAACCTTTCCTTTAGTCCACTGGCCCTGCATTCTGTTGCTTTATCTATTGAAAAATCAATTTATTGAGTTCTTAATTGCTAATATTGTATTTTTCAGTTCAATAGCTTCCACTTGATTGTTTTGCATAGGTTCCACTTCAGCAAGATATTTTTTACTTCATTTTCTATGCTATTTTCTTCGCATGGTAATCATAGTTATTCTAAAAGCATTGTCTGTTGATTTCAAAATGAGTTCACCTGTGAGATTATTTTCATTGTCTATGGCCTTTTGATTTACTTTGTTCTTCCTCCATTTTGGTTGAAAAATTCTATTATTAGGCAAAGCTATTAACTGTTGACTAAATACTGTTTTATTGCAATTATAAATGTTCTGAATTATTTTTTCATGTCCCCATTAGTGTTAAATCTTTCCTTTGATAGAAAAAGTGAGAGTGATCTCTTTAATCCAATTAGAAGTTAGGCAGAATTAAACTGGGCTGCTCTGAATTAATGCTGCCTCTCTTTATGCCTCAGTGTTGTTTCTAAATTGTAGTGCCATGAACTTTCAGTTGAGAACATATATTGTTCATTGGGTACCCAAAAACATTGGCAAGGCCTTAAATATAATTTTTGTGTTCTGTATAACTTAAAAATTATGGTGGTCACAGTTTCAGGTAATTTCAAATTTAATTTGTAATGTTCTACATAATGCAGCTTTAGAATTTGACAATATTGGAAACAAAAGTGATATTTAACCCTGAAGACTGTGATTTTTGTCTCTTGCTACTACATTACAAATGGGTTACATGCCTTTTGTCTCCAGTGTTACCCTCTGTATGTTCTTTACATCATAGATATGCCCAGGATTAGCAAATTCTTGGAACATTCTGGCTATATATTATTTTCTCATCTCTCCAACAGCTATCCTGTATAGAACATTAAGTATAGAACATTAAGCTAAATTTCTTCAGAAAGTCATCATTATCTCTAAAATTAATGTTTTTACATTTTATTTGACTTTTTATTTACTCTTAAAAAGATTATTTTCTTTCATAAAAATAAGATATCACAGCTAGATGCATAAGATTCAGATCTATAGATCCTTTAAAAGGATATTAAGAGCTTTAATTAAGAAAATTGCTCTATATGAACAAAATAAAACAAAAGAAGAAAAAAGAAACTGGGAAAGATGAAACAGACCTTAACAGTAATGGTCAGGGGAAAAGTTGAAAGGCAACTTAGAATGGATCTTTTTATTTTTTTTTAATTTTCTTTATTGGGGAATTACTGTTTCATATTCAATGGTAAATACAATAGTTTGTACATGCATAAAATTTCTCAGTTTTTCAAATAACAATACAACCCCCACTAGGTCCTCTGTCATCCTTTTTGGACCTGGATTCCCCCTCTACACTCCAGAGTCTTTTATCTTGGTGCAACACACCAATTCCAGTTCAGGTTCTACTTGGGTTTTTTCTTCTGATCTTGTTTTTCAGCTTCTGCCTGAGAGTGAGATCATCCCATATTCATCCTTCTGTTTCTGACTTATTTCACTTAACACGAATTTTTCAAGGTCCATCCAAGATTGGCTGAAAATGATGAAGTCACCATTTTTTATAGCTGAGTAGTATTCCATTGTGTATATATACCACAACCTGCTCAGCCACTCATCCATTTTTGGATACCTGGGTTGCTTCCAGGTTTTGGATATTACAAATTGTGCTGCCAAGAACATACGTGTACACAGATCT
Source organism: Erinaceus europaeus (assembly GCF_950295315.1). Classification (NCBI taxonomy): domain Eukaryota; kingdom Metazoa; phylum Chordata; class Mammalia; order Eulipotyphla; family Erinaceidae; genus Erinaceus; species Erinaceus europaeus. The sequence goes on along the minus strand of NC_080171.1, from coordinate 32,626,358 downwards.
TTTTGGATGGGTGTGTTGAGTTCCTTAGGATATATCCTCAGGAGAGGAATTGCAGGATCATAGGGTAGGTCCATTTCTAACCTTCTGAGAGTTCTCCAGACTGTTTTCCATAGAGGTTGGACCAATTTACATTCCCACCAGCAGTGCAGGAGGGTTCCTTTGTCCCCACAACCTCTCCAGCATTTGCTGCTGCTACCTTTTCTGATGTATGACATTCTCACAGGAGTGAAGTGGTGTCTCATTGTTGTCTTTATTTGCATTTCTCTGACAATCAAAGACGGGGAGCATTTTTTCATGTGTTTCTCGGGCTTTTGGATCTCTTCTGTGGTGAATATTCTGTCCATGTCCTCTCTACATTTTTAGATGGGGTTATTTGTTTTCTTGTTGTTGAGTTTGGCAAGCTCTTTTTATATTCTGGTTATTAGTCTCTTGTCTGATGTATGGCATGTAAAGATCTTCTCTCATTCTGTGAGGGGTCTCTTGGTTTGGGTAGTGATTTCTTTTGCTGTGCAGAAGCTTTTTTAATTTGACATAGTCCCATAGGTTTATGCTTGCCTTAGAGAATGAACCTTTATAACCGCTATGAGGTAAATATTCTTGGTCTGAACTTACAGTAGAATCTATTCAAATGCTTAAGATACGCATTACTGATTTCTATCCCCAAAGCCTATGTATCTTCTGTTTGAGTTAGTGAATCTTCTTCTGTATGAGTTGATTCAAAATTATGCCTCACCAAAGTAAAAGTCTCTGGGTCTTTTATTAAAAGTATACAGGTCCAAGAAGTATGACAGAGGACCTAGTGGGAATTGTATAGTTATATGGAAAACTGAGAAATGTTACGCATATACAAACTATTGTATTTACTGTTGAATGTAAAACATTAATTCCCCAATAAATAAATTAAAAAAACATATGCCTCAGTTGTTTTATCTATCAAAAGAGAATGAAATGGTCATCAATGTAATAAATACAAGCAAATGTACATTGTCAACTACAAAGAGGTATTAAGTGTGATTATAATTTTCTTTCATTGGGTATAGTAAGCTACAAATACAGAAAGTGCTTCATAAAGAAATAAGTTTCCTGAGGGGCAAGTGGTCACACACTGGGTTAAGCATACCTGGTACAGAACACAAGTGTTGTTTTCGACGGGCTATGTTGTTTTCACCGGGCTGGCTTCACAGGCGGGTAACAGACGACCTGGGACTCATGGTTGAGCAGTAAGCAGTATCTCTTTATTCATGCAGGACGCAGCACAAACTAAGCTGAGCTAAGCTAAACTAAAGGTACTGTAAAACTCACAATGCTGTCTTTATATATACTTGCCAAGTAGGGTGGAAACAGGATGTGACATAGAGAGGGTGGAGAGAAAAGTGACTGGTGACAATCAGAGTGTGACAAGGAGAGGATCAGGGTGTGACAAGGAGAGGTGGCAGAGCAAAAACATATCACGAACAAGTGGGGATTGAACCAATGCCCTGGAGGGAGGGTGGTGCTTGTTAACAGCGGTTATGTAAATAGAATGCAGTGTTAAGGAGGGGGGATTTAAACCAAATGAAACAGAAGGGGTCTCATGCATACCAACACACAAGGACAGGGGTAAGGATCCCGGTTCGAGCCCCTGCCTCTTCACCTGCAGGGGGGTCACTTCATGGTTGGTGAAGCAGGTCTGCTGGTGTCTATCTTTCTCTCATAGTGCAGGCACCGAGTCCCAGCAAAAGTCTGGAGGCAAAGAAAGGAAGGAAGGAAGGAAGGAAGGAAGGAAGGAAGGAAGGAAGGAAGGAAGGAAGGAAGGAAGGAAAAAATAGGTTTTAAATGTTCTCAGATTCTTAGGACCAGCAGGCTTGATATATCATACAAGGGCCATTTGGGGAGGCACTAGGGTGGGTTAAAGGCAGAGACAACAAGGGAAAAAGTGAGCAAGAGTTTTTGTGGAAAAGCTCAGGGTTGGCTAATTTACATATAAAGTACACACTCACAGGTGAGTTATTTACTCTCCAATCTTTAGCTAATCCTGAAATAGTCTTTCCAGGCTTACAAAGGCTGAGAAATGTTAGAACACCAAAATACAGAAATAATAATTGGAGACCAGGTGGTGGCACACCTGGTTGAGCACACATGTTACCATGCACAAAGATACATCTGGCAAAGACCAACATTCAAGCCCCAGGTCCCCACCTACAGGAGAGAAACATCACTAGATGAAAATCAATGCTGTAGATGTCTCTCTCTTTCCCTCCTTTTCTATTTCTTTCCTTCTCTCTTTGCTTTCAGTTTCTTTTTGTCCTAACAATAAAATAAATAAATAAATAGTAAAAGAAAAAATTAACCAACTGGAGTGGTGGATTCATTGTGTAGTCATTGAGCTCCAGTAATAACACTGGTGGCAAAACAATAAGTAATTAAAAAATAAACATTAATAGGTATACAGATGTAAGTGGTGACTCTCTGATACTACAGATAATATTCTGCTAACTATTGGTTTATGAATAATATTAAGATTTTAAAATTTTGCAACCCAGCCTTGGCATCACTTTACCTATGGTGTGTGACCTTTATAGTTCAGGACAAAAAAAAAATATTTTGCATTTCTTTAAGTATACTCTGTACTTGTAAGGTCATCAGTGACATCTAACTGACTAATTCAGTGTTAGCTCATAAAATACTTGTGGCATTGACAGCGATATTATTTTATATGTGATTTTAAAATTCAAAGTTTAAGTATTTTCATCCAGCTGTGGCTTGCCTTATGAATAATTACTTCTATGAAAACCATATTAGTAGCATATTTTTAAATATACCATATTATTTAGATTATCTCTATTGTTTGTTTTTATCTACATTTCCAACCCAACCATAAAAATTATTTGTCATTTGGGAAGTGGTCAACAGTGTCCAAAACTAACAAATTAACTTTCATCTCAAATATGAATACTTGTAGGGACAATGTGTTTTCATTGTGAGAGTTTGTTACTTCCAGATTTACTAAGAGAAGAGCATTCTCTAGCTGGATAATTTTTTCTTCTTAAAAGGTGGGCAAAAAAAACTAACAGTTTCAAAATGAAACTATGTAATTATTTCAAAACCAAAGTACAAATTATAACCATCAATGTTGAAGTATAATAAATTGTCTTCCAATTGTTCAGATTAATTTACATTAACAAAGGGTGCCATGTGCTTCCATAGTAGATAAAAAGTGCTCAATTGCAGGGGAAATAGCTAATATCATTTATTTATTTATTTATTTATTTATTTTTTATTTTTTTATTTTTTTATTTTTCCTGCAGGATTATTGCTGGGTCTTGGTGCCTGCACTATGAATCCATTGCTTTTGGAGGCCATTTATTCCCTTTTGTTGCCCTTGTTATCACTGTTGTTGTTGTTGTTGCTGTTATTATTGCTGGATAGGACAGAGAGAAATCAAGAGAGGAGGAGAAAACAGAGGGGGAGAGAAAGACAGACAACTGCAGACCTGCTTCACCACTTGTGAAGCAATTCCTCTGCAGGTGGGGAACCAGGGGCTCCAATTGGGATCTTTATGTTGGTCCTTGTGTTTTGTGTGATATGCTTAACCTGCTATGCTGCCACCGGGCCCCCCTAATATCCTTTATGTTCCAAGTTCTCTCCCAAAATGTGTCTATGGGGGAGAATAATCCCGTTTACCGTATAGTTCCTCCACACAAAGATAGTTCAATTAGTGAACTCTTCCTGCTCTTTCTTCAATCTGGTGGTATTCAGGCTAACTACACTGATAGGTAAATATGAAAATAGCACAAGTATTTTCAGTTAAGCACTGTACCCTATTCCTTTTAGCAGTTCCCTCCTGGAAGACAGCATGAGTTCTCACTAGTCTTTTACAATGTGAACCTCTTTAGATCAGCTATAAGCAGTTGTGAATTCCTACAACCACAAGGCTGCCTGATACTGAGTCCATTGATCAAGATAGCTTGTCCATCACTGGCAAAAATATGACACTTTGACCTACATATTAATTTACTTATTTCTCAGATTAAGGCTCTGAACAGCAAACATAGTCACAATGTACTTGGAGACCTCTATATTATAGAATCCACTGTCTCTCCATTTTCACTGTAAATACAGTATACATATACTTCAATAGTCTCTGTTCCTGTCATGTCCTGTCACTTAAAAATGAACAAGTGATAGAGATTTGCTTTATTTATCTCAGTTAAATACTTAGTTTGAATAATAAAATGTGAATGCCTATTCATAGTTGTAGCTTTCCACTAGGCATCTTAGAAGACTTTAAGCTCAGTAGAGATTCAGATATGCTTTGAAGACAGTGCTGAGTAGGGGGTGAGGTGGGATGTGAAGGTGGGCATATTAGAGAAACTAAAGTAGGAAGATCAAGACCTCAGAAAAGTCACCCAAGTTTCAAAAACAATTTGTTTAACTTTTACCTGTTTTATATACTGAGATACTATAAAAGCATATGTTTGAAAGATCATTTCATGCAGGCTGGGTAATTCATCGACCTGCCAATGTCAATGCCTATCAGAGTAGCAATTACAGAATCTAAAACTCCTACCTTCTGCACCCCAAAAATAATTTTGATATATACTCCCAGTGGAGGAGAAAAGTTAGAAATAAGATGACCAGGAGGCTCTGACTTCCAACTCCATCAAGACCCAGAAAGAGAAGAGGTAAAAGGGTGGGAGATTTAGATGTAGTAATATGTATATGTGTGGCTTGGAAAGGAAAAGAGGATGGGACCAAAAGAAAAGGGGGGGGACAAATATAGGCAGATAGTGGTATAAACAACAAGTTTATCCATATCTTCAATCTTTGGAGAACGCCGTAGCTTACAATGAAGGAATTAGGACTCCAAAACTCTGGTTATAGGACTGGTATGAAGTTGTAACCCTGTTACCTTATAGTTTTATAAATAAATATTAAATAATTATCAAAATAAAAAACATTTCATTAAAAACACACAAGATAGTTTAAAAATGGCTACTATTAGGAAAATAATTAATAAATATTACAGTGTAAATAATTTGTACTTGACAAAAGGCTGCTTTCTCTGGAGAACATTCCCTTTAATTCTTAATATGGGAACCACAACCTATGAAATAATTAAAAGCTCTAAGACGTTGGATCTAGTGGCAGAGGAGGACCCAGAGGGGGTAGAATTTTTTAGTGGAAAACTGAGAATGTTACACATGTACAAACTACTGTATTATAGTGTTCATTATAAATCATTAATCCTCAGTAAAGAAGGAAAAAAAAACACTTGGATCTGGGACCAATGTCTTAGGAACAGAATGATTCTCACTGTATATAATCAATTCAGTTCTACTCTATAGCTTTTTACCTACTCTTCCCATTCATCCTATTAGAATTAATCACTATTTGAGTCTGGTCATAAAATAATCTAAGTGTTAGTGTCCTTTCTCTTATCTTCAAAACCAAATGTTTAGTGAAAATTTAAATGAAAAATAACTCTTCTCTCCAGCAAGAACATGTTGGTCCTGTCTGAGCCTTCTCACTCACTTATGAAACAGTAAACTCCAGTTGCCCATCTGCTACCTAAGAACTATATCATGAAGAGAGTGGGACAGTAGTGCACCCAGTTGAGTGCACATAGTATGAAGCTTAAGAACCTACCACAAGGATCCAGATTTAAGTCCCTGCCCCCCACCTGCAGGGGGAATGTTTCACTATCATGGCCACACTTTGCTGCAATTCGTTTTTGTTTGTTTGTTTCAAGTACTTCTCAATAGAAAGTCCAAGTTGTGTATAATATACCCACATGTACAATGAACCACAACCTGCAGGGTTAGCACAAGATAACATGACAAAACTGTGAATATAGTGTGTAGAATTCACCCCAAATTCAGAGTGAAATGCTTTTCACTAGTTTTCACCAGGCCTTTTCCAGGAATGACAACATAAAACTATTTCCCTCTCTAGTTGTTTTATTTCCATGGCTAGTATTTGGTTGAATTATTTCATAGATGCCATCTTAGTTATAGCTACATTAACCCTTATAGCCTTAATTTATCCAATATTGCTATTTCACAAAGGAGCAATGTCTTTGTAGGTTTTTTCACTTGATGCCAGCTACAAAGTTTGTCATTTCTTTATCCTCTTGGACAGGTTTGGGGGTAGAAAGGTCAGAAATAAATCAGAGAGGAGCACAATTGTTCTGTGAGATTGGGACATGGAAATATGAAGTATGTGGGTGATTTAGCAAGGGAAAAAAAAGACAAAGTGCAGGAAGTAAATTGTGTGATGTGTAATATCAATATTTTTCTTAAACCCCAAGATTTCCAAGTTTGTGAGGCCAAGAAGAAACACATACGGGGTGCCACCCTGTATCATGTTGCTACAGAGCAGTACTAATAATGCAGAAGATACTGAAAGATGACAAGGGAAATCTTGAGAGCATGAAGATACTTAGAAATTAGTCACCCTTAAAAGGAGTAAATTTAGTCTTTTATAGGCTATAGAAGTAAACCCCTCATGTTTCTAGTTTCCCAGGCAATTGGGTCTTCCTAATTTCCAAGTCTCCCCTTAACAATAAAGAGATTCAGCCATTGAAGTGGTCTAGTGGGTAAGCTGCCTTCCTTTCATGTACAAGGCCTTGAATTTGACCTCTGCATGATAAAATGTGATGTGCTGTTATCTTTTTACCTTTCTTTCAAACTGACAAGAAAAATATATATTTTGTCATCACTCAGACTTCACCTCTCTCAGTTCACTTATTTTCTCTTCAAATCATATTATTTGAGAGATAATGTTTTACAGAACAGATCTATGTAAAATTTATAAATTTATATGATTTCTCATCTCCGTATGATAAATGTCTAAAAAAATTAAAATATTGAATGTAAAACATTAATTCTTCAATAAAGAAATAAATTTAAAAAAAGAAATACAAAAAAATAATAAAATAATAAAAATAAAAAACTCTAATTCTTGTCCTTATCCATCATCGTGCACCACCCTTTCCCTCCTTCCCCAGAGTCATTTGCTTTGGTTCAACACACCATAGAAAGTCCAAGTTTCACACTATGTTTTCTCTTGGTGGACTTTTTCATATAGAAAGGAAGAGCTAGAGATAGACAATATGAAATGGGTAAACACCACAGCACTATAGAAAAACAGGTATGATCCTACGTCAGCTATTACATAAGTTCTCAAATTATATGTTTTTAATAATAATAAAAAAATAGTAAAGAGTCCTTTAGTATATGTCAGCCCTCATAGGCACCACTCTCATGCATTAGCTCATCTAATCACCCATAATCTTATGAAAAAGGTGTTATTATACAGATGATAAAAATAGCTTGCAAAGAGGATTTGTCTAGAATCAGACACTAAGTATCAAAAACCATGCAGTTGTCATCCGAAACCAATGAGTTTGACTCCTCCAGAACTCTACTTTCCATTATATCTCCTGGAAAGTGGCCCAGAAAAGTAGATATTCTCACTGAGAATTTACAAGAGATCACCACCTAATACCATACACCAAAATTAAATCAATGGATCAAAGACCTTGATATTAGACTTGAAATTACAAAATACACAGAAGAACTTGCTGGTGAAATACTTCAAGACCTTAACACCAAAGATGTATTTGGAGACTTACTGCCATGGGCAAGTGAATTAAAACAAGATCAAATAAAAGGGGCTATATCAAATTTAAAAGCTTCTACAAATTGTAAGAAAACTCTACAAAGATAAACAAGTAACACAGCACTAGGAGAAGATAGTTGCACATTACACATTTGGCAAATAGTTAATATCAAGCATCTAAACAGAAAGAAAATGAATAACCCAATAAAACTTCTTAAAAGATATGAATAGGCAGTTTTCTAAAGAGACACTCATGACCCACAGACAATAAGAAAATGTTCCACTTCACTATATCATTGGAGAAACAAAAATTAAAACCATATTGAGATTTCACCTCACACCAGTGAGAATGGCCAAATCTACAAAACAGGAAATGACAAGTGTCAATGAAGATGTGGGGGGAAAGGAGCTCTGTTACACTGTTGGTGGGAATGCAAACTAGTACCATCCTTAAGGAGAATACTATGGAGAATCCTTAAACAAACAAAAATAGAAATACCTTGAGTCAACAACAATAATCTTAGGCATTTCTCTAAAAGACATGAAATCAATAATTCAAAGGGTATTTCCATGTTTATAGCTGCAGTATTCACAATAGCCAAAATATGGAAGCAACCTAAATCTTTATTGACAAATGACTGGATAAAACTGTCATGGTGGGGTGGCTCACCAGGTTAAGCACACATAGTACAAAACACAAGGACATGCACAAGGATCCATTTAAATCACCAGTTCCCCACCTGTGGGGGAGGGTCACTTCATAAGCATCTAAGCAGGTCTGAAGTTATCTGTATCTTTCTATCTCCCTCTCTATATCCCCCTCCTTTCTCAATTTCTCTCTGCCTATCCAATTAAAAAAAGAGAAAAAATGGTCATCAGGAGTAGAGGATTCATAGCGCAGGTATCAAACCCCAGCAATAATCTGGAGACAAAATAAAAAGGAGTTATAGGGCATATACTCAATGGAATACTACTTGTTAGTTATAAAACATGATGTTGTGCCCTTTGGAGCCAAACATGAAATTGGAGGTGATTATGCTTAGTGAAGTAAGAAAGGAAGTGAAAACTACTTGACGGTTTCACCTATATGTGGAATATAGGGAACTGAAACACCAGAATTTGTGTGGTGGGGGAGTAAATCCATCTCTTAAGATCTTGGGAGAACTATACCCCTAACATTTTATGATTTTGCAGATCACTAATAAAATTAATTTTAAAAAGGGGGAATTCACAAGTGAGGGTACTGAAGCAAAAAGAAAAAAAAAAAACAGCACTATGATATTACTTATCCAAGGAAAGCTATCCTGTGACAGAACCAGGATGAAATAGGATCTTTGTTTTTTCTCTATTTCCCTTTGCTTCATTTGGTTATAGAGTTTAGCTTCAGATTCTAGCTGTACCCTTCACATCCTATGCAACCTGAGCAAATCACTTAAGTTGTCACATTCTTCGTGTTCTCCTGTGCAGTGCTGCAGTTTCTGAAGTGCTGTTCTAGTGGAATATGAAATAGCATACAAGTAAGTGGGAATACATTATGCAAACACATGGTATATATACTGCTATTGTTTTTGGAATACAGGGGCAGCACTTTCCATGATATTTTTCACTCCCTTGTTGCTCAGTATCTACAGAAAGGTTGGAAAGAAAAGCTGTATCTTCTGAACAATGTTAATTTCATCCCACAGCTTTAGATTACTCATCCCTCTGAGTGATCCAGTCTTATTACATTCAGTCATTCACTCTAAATGCTTGGCAGGCATCCAAACAGTTATTTGTTCAACTCAATAATCTAAGTTTATTGTCTTAAATAAATCACACCTGACAAATAATTCAAGCTTCAAAATGATCTTTAAAAGTGGGTTCAAAAGTGACATTGTCAATTCCAAAAAGTGCAGATAATTTTAAGGCTTTTAACAAAACTACTTAAAAGCTTGGCATTTTAATTTATTGCTGTAATGCTTCCTGTAACTGTACTTTGATTGCTTTCTATTACTAACAAAGCAGTAATTTTTTCATGTGAAATATAATTTACACTTTTAAAGAGATCAACTATGAGCAGAGTAGGCATGAGCAATGTAAATATAAAATTCTTCTTGAAGAGCGAATGCTTTGATGCATTTAATTTTCACATTTTTAAAATGCCAATAGCTGTGGCCACAAACATATAAGAACTTGGACATATTTAATTTCCATAAAGAGAGATTGGAAAGTAATTTGTATAATTTTAGAAGCACACTGAGGAGTGTGAAAAATATAATTCCTCATTCTGTTATAAAAAATGAAAGAAAGGCAGATTAATTATAAGATCCCAGCTATCAAAAGTGCTAGACTTCTAGAGCCACAGTAGAAAAAAATAAATAGAATAAGACTATGATTAGCTAATATACTTGAATAACATAAGTTAAAATCAGTCAGGAAAGGTTTATCATTTAATTCAAATTAAAGTTAAATGTTTTTTAAAAAATTATTTCTTTATTTTAATGAGAGAAACATAGTTGACAGATAGACGATAGATGATAGATAGATAGATAGATAGATAGATAGATAGATAGATGATAGATTCCAACCAAAACACCAATCTGCTCTTGAATATGGTGATGCCAGGGATTGAACATGGGGCCTCAGAGCCTCAGGCATGAGTCTTTTGCATAAGCATTAGGCTATCTTCTGAGGCCAAAAATTACATGTTTTAATGAAGAAAAAGTATTGATATAAGTAGACAAGAGGAATATGTCATCATAAAACAGTTCTAACCTAAAGCAAACCTGGCTTCTCACTTTGAGAGCTTGTTAATGAACATTTTTGCCTGGTTAGAAGTCACTTTGAAACTTGGTAAGTTAGTCTAAAAAATCAGAAAGCAACAATGTAAATACACTAGAAAGAAGACATGCTTCAGTTTGTGTGCCAGCAGATAATTGGATACAAAATGCTGTGTAAATAGAAAACATCCCATATAAACTCAACACTATGTTTCAATAATCATAATTCTGGAATATTGTGGCTAAACATAAGGATAGAGTCCTTAAATTACTTGTTGTATCTGCCTTTTTTCATAGTGTAAATATTCTCATCATGACCTATTTCAAGCTACAAATGTAATATAAATAAATGAACAACATTTCTGAAAATTTAACTGTCATTTCCCTCAATATGAAGCTGATTTCAGCAAGAAATAAGTGTACATTTTCTTTACCTTTTTGACATGTTTCTTCTTGGAGAGAAGAATGGAGTACCAGGCTCAGAGTTGGGACTCTATGACTCAATTTCCCTCGTCTAGATATAAATCATCATCCCTTATGTTAGTTTAAACCATCCAGTCCTCCCTGTTCATCCACTTTATAGCTGAACCAAGATTCATCCATGTTCATTAACGCTATCCTAATTGTCTTGCTTCCACATCACATACCTGAATGGTGCCACACACTCAACTAATATGCTTATCATTTAATTTAGAGAAGGAAAGTATTTTCTTATACCAATGCACAGTTTTGTTCAATCATCACACCTACAAATGAATGGCTAGAGTTTCTACAAAGGTCTAGTGCTCTTGACTTAAAGTTTATTTCTCTTCTACTAGACAGAATCATACTCTTTGATAAAGCACATGCTTTTGTGAAATAGGAAAGCAATGGAACATTTAAGAAGTAAAATGATGACAAGTTAGGCAGTATTAATACTGACAGGTGGAAAGTAATGCTTGCTGTCAGCTTAATCATAGGTAGCTGGTTCGATGTAATTTAACTGATTTTTTTAATTTTAAAATGTTTACATTAATTATAAAAATATTTTCATAATTAAAGGGTTTAGATTATAACCATATGCTCATTTCCTTTGCTTAGTACTCTAACTTCTTATGTCAGATAACTTTACCTAAGTCATAAACATTTTAGCTTCTTATCTTCCAGAATTTTTGTTTCCTTTTTAATTTTAGGCTACTGTTGTATTTCAAACTAATATTAATATTAATTCAATATATTTGAAAATGTAAGTTAAAAATTAGTTGGGGAAGATTTATCATTTTATTCAAGTTTAAGTTACATCTTTTAAAAATGTTTTATTTACTTCTTCATTTTAATAAGAGAGACAGAGAAAGATAAAATATGAGCCAATGGTCAAAATTTACTTGTTTTTATGAGGACATTGCACTGACCCATGCTTTTCTTACTTCACATTTCTGTCTCACCCTAAGTGAGTGCATTTATATGGGTCTTTTTCTGGACATAATGTTCTGTCTCATTGTTCTAATTTTGTGTCTCTGTATAAACAAATGCATTGTCTTAAACACTATAGCTAGCTTACAATGATTCTTTTTTATTTATTTTTAATATTTATTTATTCCCTTTTGTTGCCCTTGTTATTGTTGTATTGTTGATGTCATTGTTGTTGGATAGGACAGAGAGAAATGGAGAGAGGAGGGGGAAGATAGAGAAGGGGAGAGAAAGATAGACACCTGAAGACCTGCTTCACCACTTGTGAAGCGACTGCTCTGCAGGTGGGGAGCCAAGGGCTTGAACCGGGATTCTTAAGCCAGTCCTTGCGCTTTGTGCCACCTGCGCTTAACCCGATGCTCTACCGCCCAACTCCCACTGGTGAGTCTTTAAAGTGTGGATTTTTGGCAATAAAAAGGAGTTGTTAACATAAGCAACCATTTGAACTGATGTGAAGATAATTATATTGAGTCAGAACAGTCAATTATAAAATCTTAAATACTGTCTTATTTTTACCATTATACCATTATAATGACAAGATTATAGAAATAGAAAGCTTATTGCCAAGAGTTATAGATAAGAAAAATGACAGCAGGTAAGAATTAATATAAAAAGACAACACAAGCAGTAAGAAATTCTTATGGAAAAGGATATTTTCTATATCTTAATAATAATTTTAGCATACATCTCCATGTTTTCTAAAATTGCATTAAACACATACAAAGAAGTGGACATAAAACTGGTGAAATCAAAATGTATAGATAGATCATATTAGTAGTAATTCCCTGATTGTGAAATATTACTATCAGGTAAGATGCTACCACTGAGATAACCTGGGTAAAAGTTAATGTTGGATGTCTATAATTCCCTTACAAGTACCTATGAGCCGAGAGTTACCACAAATCACAAAGCTCAGTGAAAAAAATATTAACCTTTTCATCAAAGATAACATCCTATTATTTATATCTTTTAATATTTTTCTCTAAGATATTTTTCTTTAATCACTTTTAAAGTGTACATTTTTGTTGGATTTCTAAATATTAAAAGTTTAGGATGCCATTCTAAGCATTATTTTAGAATTTCACTTTCTAATTGTTCATTGTAAGCAACATCTCTACCAGACTCTTATGCCTGAGAACAAAGCAAAGCAAACTTTCCATATAGGAAATTATTTAGATGTTTGGGGACCATAAATCCAAGTTCAGAATGCCAGTTCATATAGAATAATTTGCTGCTTTCTCATTCTCCCATTAGAGTCTCTATATAACTATGGGCAATGTTACTCCTCAACTTGTACCCAGAACTGGTAAATGCCCATATGCATGTATATCTCAGCTCATCAAAGAAAAAAGCTTTTCAAATTACACACCCCCCAAAAAAAACTGGAGTATATCACAAATGAGTGTATGTATGTACCAACAAATATATGAAAAGGGTCTGAATATCATTTGTCACTTGAGAACTAATAATTGAAACCACAATATGATACTACTCCATACTCTAGAATGACTATAATTCTTTAAAGAGAAAATAATAAATGTTGGTGAGTATGTGGGTAAATTGAAACTCTCTTTATGGCTGGATTGGGAGGAAAGAGGGTGAAAAGGTTTGGCCAGCATAGTCAAGGTCAGGGGTTCCTCTAAGAATCAATCATAAGTTTACCAGCAATTTTGCTAAAGTTACATAACTAAAGGAGTCAAAAACAGGTGTGCATTTATGTTCATAGCAGCAATACTCACAATAGTCAAAGTATGGAAGTAACTCAGCTGATAATCAAATGATGAATGGGTAAATACATTTCAGGGACTTCAAGAGGTATGGCTATGGAGTAGGAGTCATATCAGATGACACTCTTGATAAACTAGATAAAAACCATGAAAAATCACCTGACCAAAAAATTACAACTAGGATTCTCTAGAAACTCACTGAAGCACAGGTAAGTACAGACACATGTGGCCAGTAGGTGGAAAGGGGGTGATGAAGAAATTATCTTCATTCAAAAGCCATCCTTGGTGAGAAATGGCACTGAACTAGAAGTGAAATAGCCACTACATTACTTGAGGCAGGAGAATACCAAGAACAGCATTCTGGTTCCTCATCAGAGCTCTTCTCTCAGAGAAAACTTAGCAGAATATACATTTAGCAACTGGACAATTAGAGGGAGTATTCCGGGTCAAGCCCCAATCTGTTGCTTCCATTTTTCTCTAGTCTCCTATCTCTTATCACCCTTTCTCCTATCTCTTATCATCTATTTCTTGTCTTATCACCCTTACCTTCTCTTTATTTTCTTACCTCTGTCATCTTTCTTAATCACAAGTTAGTTATTTAGTAAAAAAAAATCTATATAAATTAAAAAGTCCTCAAGTTCTGTGCAGAAGATAAATCACAACCAAATTTCCCCCAGCATAAGAAGGGAGTACCAGCTGCCTACTTCACCCAAAGGAAAGATGTGAAGAAAAAAAAGAAAAAGAAAAAAGAAAAGAAGGAAAGAAAGAAAGTTAAAAGTTACAACTGGGATCTCTAAAGAGCCTCACGTAGACACAAGTAAATCCAGACAATTGTGATCAGTGGATTGAAAATAGGTGATGGGGGCATTTAAGACTTAAGAAACCATGCTCAGCATATGAAGGCATCATTTTTCTGTTTGTACTTCTCTCCTCAATTTGAATATATGAGACCCTACCTCTCCTCTCCCCAAGGCAGTGGTGCCACCATTAGAATAACAGCTAAACACACTCCTGAGACACACAAAAGATGACTCGACTTCAGAAGTCCGGGATCAAAGACTAGAGGCTTCCTCACACAATATGTAGACAACAACATCTAGGTTAAAACTTCAAAAGTCTCCTAATATAAAGGTAAAACCAAAAAGAAACATTGCATAAATGAAACAGGACTTAGCCCAGGAAAAATCCCAACAAGCCAGAAGCAAATAAGAATGAGGAAAATATCCAAATACTAATTGATGCAATAATCACATGAATGAGGAAAGTTTTTGAAGAAATATCAGAAATGAGGAAACAACAAATGAGACTCTGAAGTAAAACACAAACTAGTGAGATAATTGGAGAGCTAAAAGCTCATGGCTGAGCTAAGAGAACAATTAGCAGAACAACCTAAAAAGTTAACTGAGCAGGGTAAAAAAAAAACAGCTGAACCAGAGAAAACAACTAGTGAAGGTAAAATCAGAATAACTGAGACAGGCAATGGAATTAGAAAAGGCTGAATTACTGGGGCCCTAGTCAGGGAGTCCTGAGATTCCCAGAAAAACATGATGGGCCTAGAACTTGAATAAATACCTCTCCCCAGTGTTACCAGTCATCTCTATCAGGAACAACACAATATACCCCTTTGTGGGCCCCCATTAGACCTTGCCCTCAACTTGGATCAACAACAGTAGAGAATGTTCCATCCCCTGAAGAGAGGATGGACAACATACTCTATGCTCCAACTGAGGAAGATGAGTCCTGAAATTGAGGCAGCTTGGAACGTTCCTACACATGACCACAGAATGTGAGCTCAGATCTACAGGAATGCAGAGTTTGCATAGGGTCCTAAGTCTGAATATGGGCTCCAGATCAGATAAAATTGATGTGGTTTACAGTCAACAATATTTATACACCTTTCCCATCCTTTGGAATATAATTAAATAGAACTACAAGCTATATACAAAACAAAGAAACAGAGACCCCCTACCCCCAATTCTTCATCTGCACTATTCCAGCCTTTAGGGTCAGGATTAGTCAACAACTTGTTTGGCTTTATGTTAACTTTCTTTTAAGCCACCAAGTTCCAGATGCTAGCATGATGCCAATCAGACTTCCCTGGACAGAAAACCCCACCAATGTGTCCTGGAGCCTCACTTTCCCAGAGCCCCACCCCACTAGGGAAAGAGAAAGACAGGCTGGGAGTATGGATCAACCTGTCAGTGTCCATGTTCACCAGGGAAGCAATTACAGAAACCAGACCTTCTAACTTCTGCATCCCACAATGACCTTGGGTCCATACTCCAGAGGGTTAAAGAATAGGAAAGCTATCAGGGGAGGGGATGGGAGTCCTGGTGGTGGGAACTGTGTGGAGTTGTACCGCCCTTATCCTATGGTTTAGTCAGTTTCCTTTTTATTAATAAAAAATTAAAAAATAAAATGCTGAATTAGAGAAAATTAAGAAAGAAGTAAAAAAAAAGCTAAGAAAGAAATTACAAAATAGTGAGAATAACAACAGAGACATATGAGATGTCCTCAAAGAGATAATATATGCATCATTGTCTTGCCAGAGGAACAAAGAGAGGTAGGGAAAGAAAGTATAATACAGGATAATAGAAGAAAACTTCCCACTTTAAACAACATAAAGGATATAAAACTTAAGAATCCCAGAGAGTCCCAAAAAGAATCAATCCAGACCTACATACAGCAAGATACATCATAGAATGGTCAGGCATATGGATAAAGAAAAGATACTGAAGGCTGTGAGGGAAAAACAAATAGTCACATCCAGAGGCAACCCATAATATTAGCAACAGATTTCTCCATGTAAACTCTAAAAGCCATAAGAGAATGACAAGATATATATGAAACTTTCAATGTAAAACTGAAATTCTTACAGCCAAGAATACTGAATCCTGATAGACTGTCATTCAGACTAGATGGAGGCATAAAAACATTCTCAGAAAAGCAACAGTTGAAGAAATCAATTATCACAGAATCTCCTCAGCAAGAGGTTCTAAAAAATTTCCTATGAACAACAGCAACATCACCAAAAACATGCATGTATCAGAACATTAAGAAAAGTTTAGAAAATGGCAATGAAAGATCTTAAATTCATATCAATAAATGTCAATGAACTGACTTCACCTATTAAAAGGTATAGAGTAGAAAGACAGATCTGAAAATACAACCAGTCATGTACTGTCTTCGGGAATCCCACTTATTGAGGCAAATGCACAAAGTGAAATGATAGAAAATTATCAGACAGGCTAAAGGACAATAAAAAGGGTAGCAACAGCTATTTTCATGTCTGACACAACAGAGTTTAAAATTAATAAAATAGGGAGCCAAGATGACAACTTGGAAGCAGCTGCTGGTGTGAACTCTGACACAAATGCTGGAAAGGGTAGGATACCTGGCCCTCAGCAGGATGGTGAATAAGGGGTCCTAAGTGTGACACAAAGGAGGTGACGATAGCTCAATTTGGTTAGAAAACAGAGAAGAAAGAAAGGAATTTTTTTTATAATTGTTGTAGTTGTTATTATTGTTGTTATTGGTGTCATTGTTGTTGGATAGGACTGAGAGAAATGGAGAGAGGAGAGGAAGACAGAGAGGAGGAGAGAAAGACAGATACCTGCAGACCTGCTTCATCACTTGTAAAGTGACTCCCCTGCAGGTGGGGAGCTGGGGGCTCAAACTGGGATCCTTACATTGGTCCTTGCATTTTGTGCCATGTGTGCTTAAGCCACTGCACTAGCACCCAAGCCCCAAAAGGAATTTTTTTATTATTTCTGAAGCACACCCCTCTCCCTCACCCTATAACCAGACCCCCCAGGGCTGGAGAGCTGCTATTAGCAGGCTCCCTGATGAGCTTTTCTCTTTACCAAGATTCCTAGCTCACCAGTAGTCTGATTCCAATCCTTTTCCTTTCTGATTCCCTTTGCTCTTTTTTTTTTTTTTCTTTCTAAGTGGATAATTGGCTGTCTTTGCTCAGCCTGCCAGAGCCAACTGGAAGCCATACAAGCTGCAGACTGACTGTTAGGGTTTTTTACTCTGTTCTATTTTATTATTACTGTTATATATACATGTGTCCCTTTCCCCACCTCCTTCAGGTTGACCAAAATTAACTTTTAGTGTATTTTCCATTGCTAGGTGACTGGGTGTCCTATCCATTGTGAGAAGAAATTGTTTCACTCTACCTACCTCCTCTATCCACTCTCCCCCTTCTCCCTCCTACTAGCTAATTAAAAAAAAAAACTCTTTCCTTTCACTGTTCTTATTTTTCTTTTTTTGTTTGCTTGTTTTTCTCATTCTTGTCTTTTCTTCCTTTCTCCTTCTGCATTCTGCATTCACTGATACTCCCTTGTGAATTATTCTGAGGAAGAAATCTGACTTAGAGTGGACTCTCTTAGTGTGTGTCTCTTTTCTACTTCCCTTTCTCCTCTTGCTACCCCTAGAATTTACAGTGGACAGTATATTTGCATAACTGTCTATTCTTGCTATTCCTTTTTTCCTGTATGTTTCTTTTCATTTGGATTTGGTTGCTATTTTTTCTTAGACTGTAGGCATTGTTTGGCTAACTGGTATTGGTTAAAATGCTTCAATCCTTACGTCAGTTACTATTGTAATTTCTGAGGGTGGTGACTGCATTTGTCATGAAGGTATTTAGTATAGCATTGCTTGTACTCAAAACACAACAACTAAAGAACAACAGAACATAAAAACAAAAAACACATTAAAAATTGGTTAAACCAAGAGCAAATAAAAGTACTACTACAATGAATGAAGAGAAGAGCCCAGAAGAAACTACAAATCAGTCAGAAGTAACCATAGATAAGAAAAGTATGCAAACAATAGTAAACTTAATAATCACAGAAATGAAGACAACTATGGAAGAAAGGGCTAGCAGAATTAGGGAAACAAAAGGTGAGATCCTCAAGGAAAATACTGGCTGCTTCAAGGTAACTAGAGAACTGAAAGCTGAAATAGTTGAACTGAAGAAAGAAGCTGAGGCAAGGGAAAACAAGACTATCAGAAGCAGAAAAACGAATTAGCCTGACAGGGGATGAGCCAGAGAAAACTAAGAAAGAGGTAAAAGAGCTTAAAAGAGATTGAGAGACACTGAAAACAACAACAGAAACATATGGGATGATCTCAAAAAAAATTAACATTTGTATAATTGGCCTGCCAGAGGAAGAAAGAGAGGAAGGGGAAGTAAACATTATAGAGGAAATTATAGAAGAAAACTTCTCAGACCTGAACAACAAAAGAGACATTAAGATTCAAGAGGCCCAGAGAGTTCCAAAAAAAAAAATCAACCCAGACCTGAAGACACCAAGACACATCATAGTTACAATGAAAAGAAGTAAGGATAAAGAAAGGATCCTAAAGGCTGCAAGAGAAAAACAAAAGACACATACGGGGGAGAAACCAAAAGACTATCAGCAGACTTCTCCACTCAAACACTAAAAGCCAGAAGAGAATGGCAAGATATTTATTGAGCCCTGAATGAAAAAGGTATCAACCAAGGATAATATATCCTGCTAAACTTTCATTCAAACTAGATGGAGGAATCAAAACCCATAAATATAAAGCTTTTCCATAAGATCGAAGAAACAGGAACACTCCCTTCCACCTTCTATGAAGCCAACATCACCCTGATACTAAAAGAAGATAGGGAACAGCAAAAAAGGAAAACTACAGACCAATACCTCTGATGAACATAGATACCAAAATATTAAACAAGATCTTGGCCAAGTGGATACAACAGTATATCAAAAAGATTGTTCATCACGACCAAGTGGCATTTATCCCAGGAATTCAAGGATGGTTCAACATACGTAAGTCAATGTCATTCACCACATCAGTAAAATCAAAGCCAAAAATGACATGATTATCTCAATAAATGGAGAGAAATCGTTTAACAAAATCCAACACCTATACATGCTCAAAACTCTACAAAAAATGTGAATAGACAGGAAATCACTCAAGATAGTGGAATCCATATATAGAAAACCTACAGACAACATCATACTCAATGTACAGAAGCTGAAAGCATTCCCTCTCAGACCAGGGACTAGACAGCGCTGTCCACTATCACCATTACTCTTCAACATAGTATTGGAAGTTCTTGCCATAGCAATCTGGCAAAAGAAAGAAATCAAAGGAATACACATTGGAAGGGAAGAAGTCAAGCTCTCACTATTTGCAGGTGATATGATAGTATACATAGAAAAACCTAAAGAATCCAGAAGAAAGCTACTGGAAGTTATTAGGCAATATAGCAAGGTGTCAGGCTACAAAATCAATGTACAATAATCAGTGGCATTTCTTTATGCAAACACTAAATCTGAAGAGGAAGACATCCAGATATCACTGCCACTCACTATTGCAGCAAATCAATAAAATACCTAGGAATAAAGCTGACCAAAAATTGAAAGACTTGTATACTGAAAACTATGAGTCACTATTCAAGGAAATAGAAACTGATACCAAGAAATGAAAGACATCCCATGCTCATGGATTGGAAGAATAAATATTATCAAAATGAATATTCTTCCCAGAGCCATATACAAATTTACTGTGATAACCGTCAATGTTCCACCAAGCTTCTTTAACAGAATAGAACAAAAACTACAATCATTTATCTGAAACCAGAAAACACCTAGAATTGCCAAAACCATCTTGAGGAAAAGAAACAGAAATGGAGGCATCACACTCCCAGATCTCAAACTATATTATAAGGCCATCATCATCAAAACAGCCTGGGGGAACAGACCAGTGGAACAGAATTGAAATTCCAAAAATAAACCCCAAACTAAGGACATCTTTGATAAAGGGGCCCAAAGTATTAAATGGAGGAAGGAACCTCTCTTTAATAAATGATGCTGGGAAAACTGGGTTGAAACAAGCAGAAGAATTAAACTGAACCACCTTATCTCACCAGAAACAAAAATCAACTCCAAATGAATCAAGGACCTGGATATTAGACTAGAACTATCAAAGACTTAGAGGAAAACATTGGTGGAACACTTTCCCACCTAAACCTCAAGGACATCATTGATGAAACAAACCAATGGGACTACATCAAATTTAAAAGCTTCTGCACAGCCAAAGAAACTATCACACAAACAAAGAGACCACTCACAGAATGGGAGAAGATCTTCACATGCCATACATCAGACAAGAGACTAATCACCAAAATATACAAAGAGCTCAGCAAACTTAGCACCAAAAAAAGAAAATGACCCCATCCAAAAATGGGCAGAGGATATGAACAAGACACTCACTTCATAAAAGATCCAATAGGCTAACAAACATATGAACAACTGCTCCAGGTCGCTGATTGTCAGAGAAATGCAAATAAAGACAACATTGAGATACCACCTCACTCCTGTGAGAATGGCATACATCAAAAAGGACAGCAGCAACAAATGTTGGAGAGGCTATGGGAACAGAGGAACCCTTCTGCACTGCTGGTGGGAATGTAAACTGGTCCAGCTCCTGTGGAAAACTCTCACAAGGCTAGACATGGACCTTCCATATAACCCAGTAATTCCTCTCCTGGGGATATACCCCAAGGATTCCATAATGCCCAACCAAAAAGATATGTGTACACCTATGTTCATAGCATCACAATTCATAATAGCTAAAACCTGGAAGCAACCCAGGTGCCCAACAACAGATGAGTGGCTGAGAAAGCTGTAGTATATATACACAATGGAATACTATGCAGCTATTAAGAACAATGAACCCACCTTCTCTGACCCACTTTAGATGGAGCTAGAAGGAATTATGTTAAGTGAGCTAGTCAGAAAGGTAAACATGAGTATGGGATGATTCCACTTATCAACAGAAGTTGAGAAAGAAGAACAGAAAGGGAAACTAAACTCAGGATTTGACTAAATCTAGAGGAGGGTACCAAAGTAAAAACCCTATGGTGATGGGGAGGGTGAACATTCGGCTACCTGGGGTGGTGAGGGTGGTGTAGGTGAGGGGTTGGGATAGGACACAATCTTTTGGTGGTGAGAATGGTGTTTATGTACACTCCTAGTAAAGTGTAGTCATAAAAATCACTATTTAATTAATATGAGAGGGGGAAAATTGATTGTATGTCTCAAACTTTTTAAAGCACAGACTGAATCTTTTTAATACATAGGCTGAGTCTTTGATATGTTGAGTCTCTCAAAAGCCTAGATCAAGGAGAACAGAAGCAACTGGTGGCCCAGCTATATACAAGATGTTAGGTATTATACAGCAAATACTAATAAAGGGACTTTTCAAAGTTAACCCAATTACCAATTAATGTTATGATAACAATAACTATCCATTGTCTTCTTGAACCCTAAGACAGCAGGAACCTCACATTTCCACTATATAGCCTATATTTCCCCCAGTCCTGGAACCTTAGGGTGGGGCACACTTTCCTGCAATCTTCTCTCAATTCATATAAAATAATATTGCATCTGCCAATCACAACCTATTCAACATAAGGAGTGCCACCTCAGCATGTGGCACTGTGTCCAGAGACTTTAGGTGTAGAATGACAACCCTCAGCTTCATTACTTGAATGATACCTTTCCTTTAATAGTATTTTTCTAATTCCATTCTAGGTGGTTCACTTCCTAACAAAGTCCCAAATCCTAGATATAGACCAGGTCCCGTAAGATAGAACATATGTTCACACATATCCATAAACTAGGGCAAAATATATACCTGAAAACAAAAGTACACAATAGTCTGCAGTCTCAACACTTCATCTGCACTATTCCAGCCTTTAGGTCCGTAATTGTTCAACAATGTGTTTGGCTTTGTATGTTAACTTTCTTTTCAGCCACCAGGTTCCAAATGCCAGCATGATACCGACCAGACTTCCCTGGACAGAGGACCCCACCAATGAGTCCTGGAGCTCCGCTTCCCCAGAGCTCCACCCTACTAGGGAAAGAGAAAGGCAGACTGGGAGTATGGATTAACCAGTCAACACCCATGTTCAGCAGGGAAGCAATTACAGAAGCCAGACCTTCCACCTTCTGCAACCCACAATGACTTTGGGTCCATACTCCCAGAGCGTTAAAGAATGGGAAAGTTATCAGGGGAGGGGATGGGATATAGATGTCTGGTGGTGGGAAATGTGTGGAGTTGTACGTCTCCTATCCTGCGGTTTTGTTAATGTCTCCTTTTTTAAATCAATCTTAAAAATAATAATAACAAAATAAAATAAAATAAAAGGTAGGACTGTATATTACAGCTATATAATCATTAAGGGGCCATCTAAATACATCAAACATCTACTGTAGGAGCTACAAAAATATAACAACAATTGTAATAGTAGAAGATTTAAATACCCCACTTTCTGAAATTTATATATCATCTAGGCAGAGAATTAATAAGTAAATGAGAATGAAATGAAGAGTTAGATATGCTAGACCTACTAGACATTTTCAGTGTCCTTCACCCTAAGAAGCAAGAATATGTATTCCTTTGAAGTCCTCATGGGACATTTTACAGGATAGACCTTATATTAGGCCACAAAGACTACAAATTCAAGAGCACTGACATCATCCCAAGCATCTTTTCAGACCACAGTGGAATGAAATTAACGCTTAACAATAAACAGAAAGTTAGTATAAACCCCAAAATATGGAAACTCAACAGTACATTACTTAACAACTGAGTCAAAGAGGAAGTTATGAAAAAAAAGTTTCAAGATCAAATTAAAATTGAGACACAAGTTATCAAAATATTTGGAATATAGCAAAGGCAGTAGTAAGAAGGAAATTCATAGCCATACAAACAAACATTAGGAAGCAAAAAAAAGCTCAAATAAACAACCTGACTACACACCATAAGTACTTAGAAAAGAAAAACAAAGGAACTCTAAATCAACCAGAAGGAATTAAATTATTAATATTAGGGCAAATAAATTTAAAAATAAGTGAATAAGCAGATGAATAAAGCTAAATGGTGGTTTTTCAAAAGAGTAAAAAAAAAAAAAAAAAGCAAAAAGACTCCCTCTCCCTCTCTCACCTTTCCTGGGTCAACTAGACTACCAAAGGAGATCATCTAGGACTGCAAATAGGCAGGACTAGAACAACTTCAGGAACCCACCAAAAAACCTTTGAGTCATCTACATAGGAAAACCCATAAGATTAGCAGCATACTTCTGCACATAAACACTACAGGCCAGAAGAGAATGGCAAGGTATCAATTGAGTGCTCAATGAGAAAGGCTTTCAACCAAGAATATTGTATCCTGCCCTACTGGCATTCAGACTAGATGGAGGCATAAAAACCTTCTCAGACAAGCAACAGTTGAAAGAATGAACTATTACCAAGCCTGCCCTGAAGGAAGTTCTGAAAGGTTTCTATAAACAGTCAGACCACCATAAATAGGCCATATATCAGAACACTCTAAAACTCTACAAGAATGGCATTAAAATATCTTCAATCTTTGATATCAATAAATGACAATGACCTGAATTCACCTATTAAAAGGCACAGAGTAGGAAGATGGATCAGAAAACAGAACCCAACAACGTGCTGTCTACTGGAAACCCACCTAACTCAACAAGACAAATACAGACTCAAAGTGAAAGGATGGAAAACTATCATTCAAGCCAATGGGCCACAAAAAAGGGCAGGAACAGATATCCTCATATCTGACATGATAGACTTTAAAGTAAATAAAATTTAAAAAGATAGGGATGGAAATTACTTAATGCTGAGAGGATCAGTCAATCAAGAGGACTTAACAATTATTAACACCTATGCACCCAATGAGAAGTCATCTAAATACATCAAACATCTATTTTAAAAAAGCTATAGCAATGTATTAACAGCAGCACAGTCATAGTAGCGGAATTCAGTACCCCACTCTCTCAACTTGACTGATCATCCAGACAGAAAATCAATAAAGACATGAGGTAGCTAAATGAGGAGATAGATACACTAGAACTATTGGGCATTTTCAGGAACGAGAATACACATTTTACTCAAGTCCACATGGGTAATTCTCAAGGATAGACCATATGTTAGGATACAAAGACAGCATCAGCAAATTTAAGAGCATTGAAATCATCCCAAGCATCTTTTTAGACCACAGTGGAATTAAACAAATCAACAAAAGATTAGCAATAGCCCCAAACTGTGGAAGCTCAAACGTACACTACTTAACAATGACTGGGTCAAAGAGGAAGTAAAGGAAGAAATCAAAATATTTCAAGAGTTCAATGAAAATGAAGATGGAAGCTATCAAAATATTTGGGACACGGCTAATGAAGTACTGAGAGGGAAGTTCATAGCCATATAAGCACATATTAGGAAACAAGAAAAAGCACAAATAAACAACCTGATTGCATATCTTTAAGACCCAGAAGAAGAACAACAACAAAGGAACCCTAAAGCAAGCAGAAAGACAAAATCACTAAAGTTAGGGAAGAAATAAATAACATTGAAAGTAAGAAAAGTATACAAAGATCAACGAAAGTAAATGTTGTTTCTTCGAAAGAGTGAACAAAATCGACAAACCTTTAGCCAGACTCACAAAACACACACACACAAAAAAAAAAAAAAAAAAAAAAAAACGGAGTAGACCGAAATAAATCAGATCATAAATGAAAGAGGAAATATCACAACAGACACCACAGAAAGTCAACATATCATGTGAGTCCTCTATGAACAACTATATGCCACCAAGCTAGAGAACCTGGAAGGAATGGACAATTTCCTAGATACCTACAACTTCCAAAATTAAGTAAAGAGGATCTAGATACTATGAACAAGACCATGACAACTATGAAATTGAAACAGTTATTGGTTAAGCGCACGTGGCGCAAAGTGCAAGGACCAGCGTGAGAATCCTGGTATGGCCCCCGACTCCCCACCTGCAGGGGAGTCACTGAACAGGCGGTGAAACAGGTCTGAAGGTGTCTATCTTTCTCTCCCCCTCTCTGTCTTCCGAACCTCTCTCCATTTCTCTCTGTCCTATCCAACAATAATGACATCAACAACAACAATAAAAAAACAAAAAGGCAACAAAAAGGAAATAAATAAATAAATAAATATTTTTTTAAAAGGAATTGAAACAGTTATCAAAACCCTTCCAAAGAATAATAGTCCTGGACCAGATGTTTTTACAAATGACTTCTACAAAACAGTCAAAGAAGAACTAATACCTCTACTTTTAAAAGTTTTCCAGGAGATTAGAGACACTGGTATACTCCCTTCCAGCTTCTATGAAGCCAACATCACTCTGATACAAAAATCAGAAAGGGACACAACCAAAAAAGAAAACTACAGACCAATATTTCTGATGAACATAAATGCTAAAATATTGAACAAAATCCTAGCCAACCAGATACAGCAGTATATTAAAAAGACTGTTCATCATTACCAAGTGGGGTTTATCCCAGGGATGCAAGGTTGGTTTAATATACGTAAATGAATCAACGGGATCCACCACATCAACAAACACAAGACCAAAAGCCACACGGTCATATCAATAGATGCAGAGAAAGCCTTTGACAAAATACAACACCCCTTTATGATCAAAACACTACAAAAAAATGGGAATAGATGGAAAATTCCTGAAGATAGTGGAGTCTATATATAGCAAACCTACAGCCAACATCATACTCAACGGTGAAAAACTGGAAGTCAGAAACAGAAGGATGAATATGGGACGATCTCACTCTCAGGCAGATGTTGAAAAAGAAGGTCAGAAGAGAAAACACAAGTAGAATCTGAACTGGAATTGGCATATTACACCAAAGTACAGGACTTTGGGGTAGGTGGTGGGGGGTAGAACCCAGGTCCAAGAAGGATGACAAAGGACCTAGTGGGGTTTATATTGTTATATGGAAAATTGAGAAATGTCATGCATGTACAAACTATTGTATTAACTGTCAAATGTAAAACATTAATTCCTCAATAAAGAAATTTTAAAAAAAGAGAGAAAAGACTCAAATAAATGGAGTACACAGGCTCTTATGCTAAACATGAATAGACATGTGCCCTACGTCAGATGGGTGGGGTTTACAGTTTGGTACTTATATACTTTTCCCCTTCTAGTCCTATTCTCAACTTTGACACCATCTTCCTAGACAATACATTTAGCCCACCTGCATGTTAGCTGTCAGGCTTAGGCAAAACATAGTAAAGTCATGGGTTCTTTGGAATATACCCAAAATTCCTAGATTTCCTAGTTCCTTCCAACATGAAGACCCCAATTCTCCTATGCTTTATATTACCTTTAGGTTCTTGATTATTAAACAATTTATTCTGCTTTATATCTTAATGTTTTTCAGCCACCAACCTGCAGATGCTACCAGAATGCTAACCTGACTTCCCTGGCCAGATGGTCTCTCCAGTGAGTCCTGGAACCCCACCTCCCCAGAGCTGTATCCCACTAGAGATAGATAGAAACAGGCTGGGGATATAGATTGATCTGCCAGCATCTATGTCCAGTGGAGAAGCAATTACAGAAGCTAGACCTCCCACCTTCTGTTCTCCATAAAGATATTTGTTCCATACCCAGAGGGATAAAGAATAGGAGGCCTTCCAATGGAAGGGGTGGGATACATAACTCTGGTGGTGAAAATTATATGGACTTGTACCTCTCTTAACCTGCAGTCATGTCAATCTTTACTAAATCACTAATAAAATAAATAAATAAAATCCGTATTTCTCCCAGTCCTAGAACACCTGAGATGTTTCTTGTATTTCTTGATGACTCTCCTCTTAATCCCTTATCTGGTTATACTGCATCTGCTGCCCTCACTATATCAATGCAACTCTTGTCACCATGCCACGATGTGCTGCCACTGTCTTTTCACTTCAGATTGTATCCAGAGGCACCAATTCAGAAATGTCAAACTCCAAGCCCCAAAATCTGGTGAGACCTTTTGATAACACATAGAACTATCTAGTTCCACCTCAAATGGTGCTTTGTTTAGCAAAGTTAAAGATCCTATATATAAGCTAGGACCTAGGGGACTGGGTACATATATACACATATCTTTAAATTAGGGACAACTACATACATCAGAATAGAAGAGCTTAATAGAAATCTGTGATTATATTTAGAACTATTAAGCTCAACAATCTAGTAGAAAGGCCTACAGAAGACACCATAATACCAAACATTTATTATTTAGGTTTAGACACCCTCCTCTCCTACCCCCTACTTCACTTCCTTCAATCACTTTACTTACTCAGCTAATTACACAAAGGAAAGCAAGATACATCTCACAATCTCTTTTGATATTACCAGCATTATTATCACCTCTTGATAATCTTTATAAGAAACATTGTATACAGTTGGCCAAGAGATATACTGGCAAAAAATATTTATCAACTAAAGAATAATTATTATCTCTATGACAGTCTTTATTAGACTCAGCAAACAATTAAATGCTATAAAACTCAAGGTTAAGTTAGACCCCACTAAAATGCTAGCAGTATTTCCTCCTCCCTAACTTGAGGCCAGACCCCATAAACCTAATACCAGTTTGGCAACAAAGAATGACACTCAACATTTTAGCAACTGGGAGAAAGTGTAAGCTTGCTAGATGAAGAATGGACTACAAACACCGGAAAAGGGCAAGAGACTGGTTCACTTAATGATGGTCTTATGATCACTGCCAAACCACCCCATCACCTGGAACACTAGTCAAGGAATCCTTGGATTCGCCTATAGATTCAGTGGGCCTAGAACTCTTATAGATATCTCTTTCCATGATCACAGGTCACTTCCATAAGAAACACCTGTATAAGCCCTCTTATGGGCTTCCTCAGGACTGTACCCTCACTATGAACCAGCAGTGGTAAGGACTACCCCACTCTTCGAAGGGAGGCTGAGTCATCCTACTCTGCCACTTGGAGAAGACTGATTATGAAATGAATACAGTCTAGAATGCCCCCAGCTGTGACCCTGGACTGCAAACACAGACTGACAGGAACTAGGAGGTGGTACAGGCTTCTGTGCTAAATATGAATGTATATAGTCAGATGTATATAGTCAACATATATAGTCAGCCCTGAGTCAGATTGATGTGTTAAACAATTAATTGTATTTATATTTTTTCTTCAAATGTGGGAGCTATTCTATGATCTAATCCAGCTTTCTAGTCCTATTCTCAACTCTGACACCATCTTCCCAGACAATATTTTTAGTCCACCTGCAGGTTTGATATCAAGCTCCACAAAAAAATCACCAGTCATGGGCCCCTTGAAACATACCTAAAATAAACTTCCTAGCTTATGTCCACTTTAAAATTCCTATTCCTATCTGCTCTATTCCTACTTTATTGTTTCTGTCCATTAAACATTTTGTCCTGCTTTATACCTTACTGCATTTCAGGCACCAAGTTGCTATTGTGATTTCATCCTGAAATTCCTGGGCAGATGGTCTCACCAATGTGTTGTGGAGCCTTGCCTCTCCAGAGCCCTACCCCACTAGGGAAAGATAGAAACAGGCTGGGGATATGGATCAACCTGCCAACACGCATGTCCAGTGGAGAAGCAATTACAGAAGCTAGACATTCTACCTTCTGCACCCCATAAATAATTTTGGTTCATACTCCCAGAGTTTCCATTCCACCAGAGGGATCTGAGCTTCAAGTCCATCAGGACCTGGAGAGATAAGAGGAAAAAAATAAAGAAAAGGAAGAAAGGAAGGAAGGAAGGAAGGAAGGAAGGAAGGAAGGAAGGAAGAAAACTCAAAGTAGTAGGTATGGTATAGAAAGGGAGAGAAGGCAGGACCATAGGAATCATATATATATATATATATATATATATATATATATATATATATATATATAGTTAATTAGTTAGTTACAGAAATAATAGTCAACCCATATCTGTGATCTTGGGAGAATTTTACTTTCCAGCACAGGGAGTGGGGACACAAAACTCTGGTAGTGGGAAAGGCATCAAATTATATCCCTGTTATCTTATTATTTTGTAAATAAATATCAAATTCCCAAATTTTTTAATAAGTACTAGAAAGGGTCTGGGTTGTGTCACACTCAGTTAAGCATACATATTATGCTGGGAAATTGTGCAGATGCAGTCACATCTGCCATGTTGTGCCCTCAGGGCACTGTCAATTCCCCGCGACAGTTGGAGTGCTTTGGTTACTCCTCCCCCTTCCCATTCTCACGAGAGTTATTACCCTACCCTGGAGTGCTATGGTTACTTCTCCCCCTTCCCATTCTCACAAGAGCTATTTCCATAAAAGCCCTCCTTCTTCCGCCCCTTTCTCTCTTGCCCGCCTTTCACTTTGGTGGCAAGGTGGCCATTTTTGCTACCTCCATGTGGCCCAAACTGCTTCTCTCTCACACAACTCTGAGGTGACGGCGCAAATAAAGGATTGAGTTCCCTTTCTGCTCCAAACCTCCTTTTTCTGTGTCCCGCCACTGCAAGTGACAATATTACATGTGAAAGAACCTAAGTTCAAGGCCTCTGTCTCCAACCATGAGAAACGCATCATAAAAGGTGAAGCAGTGCTGCAGGTATCTTTCTTCTTTTTGATCTTTCCCTTTCCCCTTGATTTCTCTTTGTATTATCTATCCAATAAAAATAGAGTGAATAAATAAAAATATTTTAAAGTACTGAAATATCACAGATGGATTTTTGAAATACTATGCCGAGTGAAAGAAGGTAGATACAGAAGGACAAATATACGTAATTGCAATTATAGGAAACACCCAGAATAAGGAAGTCCATAGAAACAGCTTACATGGTGGTGGCTTTTCAAGGACTGAAGAAAACAGAGAAACAGAACTGAAGAGAAAACTCAGAGCACAAGATTTTCATGCTGGAGTCTCCAGATGTCCCAGGTTCAATGCCCTACCACAGATGAGCAGTAATTTGCTTTCTTTGCCTCTCATAAAAAACAAAGAAATAAGTTCTGCTTTTAAAACAGAAGAATGAAGAACAGCTGCTCTTAATGGGTAGGGGATTTTCTTTGGAGATGATGAAAATGGGAATTAGAAAGATATGGTTTTAGGGGCTGAGAGGTGGTGCACTGGGTTAAGTGGACATTGTACTAGAGAGAAGTGGAAACAGCACCCATCACAAGTGTATTAGGTGATCCTCAACTGCTCATTTTTGATGGTTAATTTTACACTTTGGCGAACTTTATGTCAATAAAATGTCTTCCCTTTAGGGATGGTAAGTTCATGTATGCTTATGTTGTTTCTTTAATACAAAGTGGTGTTTGTTTGTTCATTTGTTTTTAATGATTTTAGGATTGAGGAAGTCTCTCAGCAAGGATCTTCAGTCCATGACCAGAGTCTCAATGAGCTTATCTATTTCCTGCCCTCCAATCTCCATAACATCAAGCACAGGGTCCAATTCACAGCAGGCTTTCAACAAACTCTTCCTGAATACATAAAATATTTTTGGAAGAAACAGTACGGTTACCATTTTTTAACATTAGTTCATATACAACTCCCATCTGCCTTTGTCTCTAATTAATTGATAAGACACTGGGTGCTGAGAAAGTAGAGGTAATTCTACTATCTCTAAAGCAAAAGCCAGGAACAGGAGAGACTAAATAATAACTGTTTTAAGTCAAGGACACAAAATTAGTTATAAAGAGAGATAGACTAACACCAAAAATTCACACACAAAAATAAAAAACAAATCAAATAAGTGCCAAATGCAAATAGAGCAAAATTTGTTATCATAACCCTGGACTATCATAAGATCTTTGTAACCTGGGAAGCTTCATTAAAAAAAAAAAAAAAAGATTGCTCCACTAACTGGATTCAGAAATGAAGCAACATAAGTTAAAGCGAACCATCTTATCTATTTGTTTTTGAGATCAGACGGCGATAAAAATATTTGCTTACCTGATCTCAACTGACTGGACCAACATCTCAAGTATCAAAAGAGGAAACCGTCTGAATCAATGAACCTGCTGCTCTGTAGAAAGGTTTTCGAGGACTTCTTAGCTCTCCTTTAGATCAAGCTGCAACAGGAAAAGGAGCATCAATGACATTCAGCCAGCAAATGTCATCATCACATTTAGATCTCACTTCAAGTGTGTGGGTTCTTAGATTTCTAACAAACCTTGAAAATTTTGGAAGCTTAGTAACAGGTTCTGTTGACTTGGTGGGAAATCAGACTTAATGTTGTTAAAGAAATAGGCCTGAGCAGGCAGCAAAGTGACTAATGAGTCTTAGAAGAAATTATGTAGCTGTTTTGGAAAATGGAAACAGCTTGCATGGATTGAAAATCACTCCTGAAAAAGTGGCTGCAATCTAAAATCATTTTTTTCCTAGTTAAAATTTCAGTTTCCTGTTTACTAACTCTTCTATTTTGTTTACCCAATGAAAGATAAGCCAGGAAGTTAAGGGTTTGAAATAATTTCATTTTACCTTCCACAATTTGATGTCTATGTAGCTTTCAGTAACTTTTTTCTTGGTTTTTTTTTTATGACTTTTGGAGCGTATTTTACCAGTATCCATGCCAAACTCTATCATTTCAAGTTTCTTATTCTACCAGTACACAAAGTAGCATATTCAGAAAGTTTGTAAATGTATTTTATATGGTTACTCCAATCAGTAACTATTGTTCTACAATCTATGTGAATTTCTATGTATTAACTTATATATAACATTTTCTTCGTGAAGTACTAATAAAAGATTGTATAAGAAAGTATATTCAAGCATGTATATAATTACTTTAGTGTATCAATATCACTCATGTCTTTGTAAAGACTTTATTAATTCTTGATAAAGCTGAGATTTGGAAGCCAAGTGGTGGCACACCTTCTAATAGAGCACATGTGCTATAATGCACAAAGACCTAAGTTCAAGACCCACATTCCCATCTGCAGGTAGAAAGCTTTCCGAGTGGTGAAGTAGCTCTGTAGGTATCTCTCTGCCCTCTATCTCTCTATCTCTCCCTCTCTCTCAATTTCTCTGTCTCTACACAATAAATACAAATTTGTTTAAAACTGAGATTTAGACATTTATATCAGTTTCAATTCCATAAGACTAAGTTATTGAACCAATAAGTATAACATTCAATAAGCCCTTGAGGTCCAGTAACAGCAGCAACAACAACAATAAAATCTTTAACTTGTTTTCTTCCTCTAATCAAGAAAACTAATTATAGTTGTTGTAAATGTTTCTTAAAATAACTATGTTTTTTTAAAAATATTTTATTTAAGAAAGGATTAGTGAACAAAAACATAAGGTAGAAGGGGTACAACTCCACACAATTCCCACCACCCAATCCCCATAATCCCCCCCCCTCCCATGGTAGCTTTCCCATTCTCTATCCCTCTGGGAGCATGGACCCAGGGTCGTTGAGGGTTGCAGAAGGTAGAAGGTCTGGCTTCTGTAATTGCTTCCATGCTGAACATGGGCGTTGACTGGTCGGTCCATACTCCCAGTCTGCCTCTCTCTTTCCCTAGTAAGGTGTGTCTCTGGGGAAGCTGAGCTCCAGGACACATTGGTAGGGTCTTCAATCCAGGGAAGCCTAGCCAGCATTCAGGTGGCATCTGGAACCTGGTGATTGAAAAGAGAGTTAACATATGAGGCCAAACAATTTGTTGAGCAATGATGGATCCCAAGCTTGGAATAGTGGAGAGGAAGTGTTAGGGAGGTACTCACTGCAAACTCTAGTGTATTTCTGCTTTCAGGTATATATTTTGCAGTAGTTTATGGATACGTGTGCACATAAGCTCTCTCTCACAGAAACTGGTGTATATCTAGGTTATGGGACTTTGTTAGAAAGTGAACTACCTGAGATGAAATTAGAGTGTACTATAAAAGGAAAGGTCTCACCCGAGTAATGAAGTTGAAGGGTTGTCATTCCACACGTGAAGTCTCTGGATACAGTCTGAGGTGAAGCATATTGAGGTGGCAATCGTTGCTTTGGTTAGGTTGTGATCGGCAGATGCAATATTATTTGGTTCGGATTGGGAGATGCATACAGGAAAGTGGGCCCTATCCAAGGGTTCCAGGACTGGGGGAAGTAGGGGATCTATAGTGGAGATGTGAGGTTCCTGCTGTCTTAGGGTTCAAAAAGACAATCAATAGTTAATATTATCATCACTTTATTTGTTAATTGGGTTAACTTTGAAAAGTCCCTTTGTTATGGTTTGCTGTACAGTACCCAGTATCTTGTATATAGCTGTGCTATTGGATGCTTCTAATCTACTTGGTCTAGGCTTTTGAGAGAGTCCGCATATCAAATACACAGCCTATATATTAAAAAGATTCAGTTTGTCTAATAACTATGTTTTTATGTGTTTGTGTTCATGTAGCTGATCAAAGTCATCATTAAAATCGAATCTTCAAAAGAGAAAAGTAAAACACATTTTCCCAACACTTATTATATCTCCCCTTTTAACCTCCATTATTCTGAATAATCTTCACCATGCTAGAAAAAAAAAGTATTGATTTTATTTTAATTTAATTTAATTTTATTTTGTCATCAGAATTTTTACTGGGACTAGGTTCCTGCATGAAGACACAAAAACTCCATTACTTCCAGAGGTATTTTCTTTCCTTTTCTTTATCTTCTCTCTCTCTCTCTCTCTCTCTCATAGAAAAAAAAAAAGAAGTAGACAGGGAAATGAGAGAGAGAGGAGGTGGAGAAGAGAGGTATCTGCAGCATTGCTCTAATACTCATGAAGCTCCTCTTCTCACAGGTAGGGACATGGGACTTGAAACCCAGGGTTCTTACATGTGGTAATGTATGTACTCTACTAGGTATGCCAGCACCTAACCCAAGATACTATAGCTTCCAAAAGATGTTTTTGTAGTGTTCTTTAATTTGCCCCCTTCCCTTGGCATAAGAACTTTGTTTTATTTATGAATGGTTTTTTGCGCACGCAAGCCTCTTTAAAAAACTGTACACATACCTCAAATACTCCTTGTGACACTCTGATAGCAATAAGTAACAAAATTATCCTTTATATTCTCACATGAAGTCTGACACAAACCAGCACTATCTTATCAAACAGTTCTTGAGATCAGTACTATGTTTCCAGTTGAATCAGCTCCCATTTATAGCTTCAGGCAGACAGACTCACTCTGATACTGAGGAAGTTTTGAAGTGCAACACGCAAAAAAGGCATACCAATGAATCCTCTCACAGAAAGTAAAGTCACTTCCATTATTTTCTGTCAGCATCAGGCCATCAGACTTTTTTGCTCTGGGCTAACTATATATATATATGAAACACTGACAAAACCATAGGATAAGAGGGGTACAACTCCACACAGTTCCCACCACCAGAACTCTGTATTCCATCCCCTTCCCTGATAGCCTTCCCATTCTTTAACCCTCTGGAAGCATGGACCCAAGGGCACTGTGGGATGCAGAAGGTGGAAGGTCTGGCTTTCGTAGTTGCTTCCCTGCTGAACATGGGTGTTGTCAGGTTAATCCATACTCCCAGCCTGCCCCTCTCCTTCCCTAGTGGTGCAGGGTTCTGCAGAATCGGAGATCCAGGACACACTGTTGGGGCTGTCTGTCCAGGGAAGTCTGTTTGGCATCATGCTAGCATCTGGAACCTGGTGGCTGAAAAGAGAGTTAACATATAAAGCCAAACAAGTTGTTGACTAATCATGAACCTAAAGGCTGGAGTAGTGCAGATGAAGAGTTGGAGGGGGTCTCCGTTCTGGGCCAATTCTTAGAGATACAAGAAAAACAGAGACAGAGAAGCAGAAGGGCAGAGGGAAAGACACCAGAGCACTGAAGCTTTCCCCATTATGGCCAGGTTCAGTCTCAAACCTGGGTTCTATATATAGCAAAGCAGGAACCCTCCCAGTTGAGCTCTTATGGGCCTGCCTACAAGTATATTCACCTCGTAGGCAAAGGCAGAAGTAGATCCTGAACATCACAAAACTTGATTCCAGAGTTCTCCATTCAGAAGCCTTTTCACATCATAAATTGCTGAGAACGCCCCTCCTTTAAGTACATGCTGGTTTTCTTTGTACCTTTGGTTTATGGGTGAAAAGGACTTTCATCTCAGCTCAGTGATACAAAAATAACTCCTGTTCTCCCTCCAAAGTATGAACTTTTTATTCTAATTTCCCTGCCATAAACTCTCTTCCATATTCTGATTATTTCCGTGGTTCTATCTCTCAATGCAGACCTAGCATTATATTTGATAATCAGGTGCTTTGCCAGATTTCCCTCAAGGTGCTAGGTAATATATGTTGTATTATCTGTCTAAAATTGGAAAGATTATAAATTCCAAGAGTTCAGGATTAGCCGAGCCTTCTGTTGGCCCATTTTATCCAGGTAGTCAGAGAAATAAATAAACCTTTTCTGGCTTCACTGAGACTTGGGATTTGTTTATTATATCTCATCCTGGCAGATATGGTCCCCAGTCCAAAAATTATAATTGATCAAAAATGTCCTTTTATGCTCATTATCAATTCATATAAATTATTTGGTATGCATTACTTGGTAAACAGGATAATGTTTAAGTCTCTCTGTACATTATGCTTATTAAACATTTATTAAATAAGCTACTTAAAATATTCTGATCCAATATTCTGATCCTGGGTTCAAAAAACACTTTTAATTAAAATGGTAAATGATTTCTTCAGTCCCAAGGCAGATTCCCTAGTTTATGGAGAAAGATTAAAAAGTAAGTCTGCAGTCCCAATGGTTCCTTGCAATCCTGATTTCTGTGAAGTTGCTCATTGAAATACAGGGCAGAGGGACTAAATTCTCTCTTATCTATGAAGCAGTAAAAAGAAGGTAAACTCTGGAATTCAAGAACCCTGGTTGAATCCTAGTAAGTTTCACTCCCAAAA
This sequence comes from Erinaceus europaeus, assembly GCF_950295315.1. Taxonomy (NCBI): domain Eukaryota; kingdom Metazoa; phylum Chordata; class Mammalia; order Eulipotyphla; family Erinaceidae; genus Erinaceus; species Erinaceus europaeus. The sequence goes on along the minus strand of NC_080171.1, from coordinate 32,590,057 downwards.
CCTGCCAATGCTATATAATAATTCTTTAGAAAATTATTACCTGTCTCCACTGACAGTACACAGAACATGTAGTTGAAGAAGAATTCAAAAAACACACTCTGTCCAAAAAAAATTATTGCTCATGCAAGATACACTTAGAAAACATTAATACTGTCCAACTGTCACTTTGGATACATTATTTTTTAACTGGGTACTTTGAATTAAAGTTATGGCTTCAGTTTGGTTAATTAGCTACATGGGCAGGGAGCTATGGGAAGGTTCTTTAAATGAGTATATGAGTTGGAACTGAGTAGTGGCACATCCTGTTAAGCACACATAATACTCATGGACCTGGGTTTAACTCCCTTTCCTACCTAGGAATGAAGTTTCAGAAACAGTGAAGCAGTGTTGTGTCTTTCTTCCTCTCTAATTCCCCCTTCCCTCTCAATTTTTCCTTATCTCTATCCAATAAATAAAGTATGTAAAAAATTAGTAAAGTGAATCACTGAGATTAGAGTGTAGGAGGAGTGGGGGGTTGAAACTCAGAAATATTATCCCACCTATTTGCTTTCCCCTGGAGCCCAAGAAACAAAGTTAGTCAAGTTCTCACGTGTTGCATCAACTCCTACTACTGTCTTTGCTTTAAGTTACTTGACATGAATTTGTCAAACATTATAGGATTATTTGGGAGCAGTTTAATGGGGGTGGGGGTATAAAGCTCCTGTCCATGTAGTATAATAATGAATGAAACATTCCAGGAAGACTTTCAAGAACCCCCCCCCCCCCACACACACACACACACACACACCACCAAGACACAGGATATTGGAAGGGACATACAAAGGGCAGGAAGAGAGATTGTAAAGGATAAAGTTCATCTTCTTTCCAGTTCTATCTGAAAGTTAATATTTTCTGTTTAATTTTAACAATGGCTCTATCACAACAAAGCAGATGGAAAACACTCATGGAATGAAATGCAATAGAAGACTGCTCAGATAGCTCACCTGGGAGGTGGCGGGCTTGCTACATGCAGGCCTAGGTTCAAGCTACCAGCACCACATGAGAGTACCACAGAGGGAGCTTGATGCTGCGCGCTCTCTCTCTCTCTCTCTCTCTCTCTCTCTCTCTCTCTCTCTCTCTCTCTCTCTAAAAATGTGGTAAAATCTTGCATATGGAAAATACCAACTCCCAGCTCCCAAAATAATATAGTGAGAAAGCTCAAGGACAGGAGAAAGTATAGCATGAAGCAAGATTTGGTTCACATTCTAATCTGTCACTTGGAAGACAACAAAGGAAAAACAACCACAATGAAGACAGCAAAGGAAAAGAAGATGACCGGCTTTCCAGATGCTTGCCAAATGAATAGAAGTAACTGCCAGGTGACACTTTTCTCTACCAGTCTCTTCCTAATTAGGCCTGCTTTATACCATTACCATGATTTGCATGTCTTTTTTTCACATACATTATTTCACAAATTTCAAAATATTTAAATATTTTCAAAATATTTAACTTCAGTGAATCAGGGCCAGTAGATACTTTCAGTTTACAAATGAAGCTAAACAGAGTTAAGATTACAGAACTGGGGATATAACATAACTGTTATACAAAAGATGAGGTCTCACTCAAGATAGGTTCAAGCCCCCAATCCCCACCTACAAGAGAAAAACCTTACAAAGCAGTAAAACAACTACTGCAAGTGTTGGTCTCTCTCTCTCTCTCTCTCTCTCTGTCCCTACACCACACTCTCTCAATTTCTCTCTGCCATATCAAATAAAGAAAAAAAAAGTGGCTGCCATGAGCAGTGGGTTCATCATGCAGACACCAAGCCCAGTTATAACCCTGGTGGCAATAAGAAAGAGAGAGATAAAGAGAGAGAGAGAGGGAGAAGGAGAGAGGGAGAGAGAGACAGAGAGAGAGAAAGGAAGGAAGGAAGGAAGGAAGGAAGGAAGGAAGGAAGGAAGGAAGGAAGGAAGGAAGTTGAGGTCCCACATGCACCATAAAACAGAGATAAGCAGTGCTCTGGTCTTTCTGTGCCTTTCTCTCTGTATTTCTCTCTCTCTCTCTCTCTCTCTCTCTCTCTCTCTCTCATCTCTCTCTCTAAAATAAAATTTAAACTAAAAATTAAGATTATATTGAATATAGTCCTAAAAGAGACCTCTATTACATATAACTATGAGGCAACAATTTCGATCACAATATGCTAGAAGTGTTTAATATGATTTATATCATATATATATATATTTGCTAGTATTTACATAAATAGAAGAAAATACAAACATATTACAGGCAAATGCAAACCCAAATTCCAACCAACACAAATCATACTTAAATAAGTAGTAACTATAAATTGAAAATGCCAGTTTCACATGTATGAAGTGTTCAAAGATAACATGAAAAGGAGATGATTTGGTACACAATAGGAATAAGTAAAAAAAAAATGTGTGTATTCACTACATAAAAATTAATTGCCTTTACAGTGTACTTGGATATATCTTAAGAACAAAAGACACAGTAAAAAGGACTGCTCTATAGTTACCCTAACTTACTGAAACACTTTATACATGTTGGTTTATTTTGTTGTCATTGTTGGTAAAATACAGCAAGTATCACTGTTTGAACAAATTCACCCGATTTCTTTGTCATTGCATGACTCAGTAAGGTCAAAGCTATTTTAGAGACAAAAGTATGTATGGGGGGAGGGAAGATGCTACTGAGAAATATGTCAGATTTTGTGTTCCATGCATTTCCTTCTATAGAGGAAAAAAAAAAATCAATGTATCGATCTACTATGTAAATTTAAAAAACTGTGTACAGGGGCCGGGCCAGTTAAGTGCACATGGAGCAAAGCACAAGGACTAGGGTAAGGCTCCTGGTTCGAGGCCCTGGCTCCCCACCTGTATGGGGCTCACTTCACAAGTGGGGAAGTAGGTCTGCAGATGTCTCTCTTTCTTCCCCCTTCTCTGTCTTCCCCTCCTCTCTTGATTTCTCTCTGTCCTATCCAACAACAACAACAGAAATAACAATAATAACAACAAAAAGGGCAACAAAATGGCCTCCAGGAGCAATGGATTTGTAGTGTAGGCACTGAGCCTTAGCAACAACTCTGGAGGCAAAATAATAATAATAATAATAATAATAATAATAATAAATTTTAAAAAACTATATTGGGTCTCAAAGAACTGCATGCTGAACATTTTGGGGATAGAAGTGGAGGCAATATTTTGACTAAGTCCTAGAGGAAAAGAGAATTTAGACTGTGACTGATGTGTTCAAAATCTTAGATAACTGTTTATTGTTCCACAGAAATTCTGAAGTTGAACTGCAGCCACTTACAAATTGAATTTTAGTAAATCCACTTCCAACATACTGTATATACTGATCTAAAGCTAGTGACTAACCTAGAAACACTTTAATAATGCTTAAACACAGAGAAATAAAATCTATTAAACCTCATGATAAGCACAGACTGTAATATTTTTTATTAAAAAACTCACTACAGTTTAATGCAGACTTCAGGATGTTAAAATGATTATGTAATTTGAGGTGTAAAGCAAATGAAAAACTCTTTTTAGTCAATATTGAATTTGTATTTCTAGATTTTATTTTTTCTTAATTTTATTTATTTATTGGACAGAGACAGCCAGAAATCGAGAGGAAATGTTAGGACAGAGAGGAAGAGACAGAGAGACACCTGCAGCCCTGCTTCACCGCTCGTGAAGCTTTCCCCTTCCAGGTGGGGACCAGGGACTCAAACCTGGGTCTTTGCATGTTGTAACATGTGCGCTTAGCCAGGTGCGCTACCACCTAGCCCCATATTTCTAGATTTTATCCAATCTCCAGATGTACCAGTGTTTATGTACACGTACATGTGGGTATGTATCATGAGAGAGACCTATATATTGGTAAGTTGCTGGGAATAGACACTATTCCATTAGGAGCTTTATGGTGTCTTTTTAGGTCTTTCTACTTGCTTGCTGCATATATTGACTCGATGCAGACTATTGTGCACTTTTGCTTTCAGGTATATATTTTGCCCTAATTTATGGATACATGTGAACATATGCCCTATCTCATGGGACCTGGTCTATATCTAGGTTTTGGGACTTTGTTATGAAATGAACCACCTGAAATGGAATTAGAGAATCCTATGAAAGGAAAGGTCTAACCCGAGTAATGAGGCTGAAGGGTTGATATTCCATACCTGAAGTCTCTGGACACAGTCTGAAGTGAAGCATGCAGAGGTGGTACTCGTTGCATTTATTAGGTTGGGATCAGCAGATGCAATATCATTTGGTATGAATTGAGAGAAGCATGCAGGAAAGTTAAGACCCACCCTAGAGGTTCCAGGACAAGGACATATAGGATCTATGGAGGAAACGGGAGGTTCCTGCTGCCTTAGGGTTTAAGAAGGCAACAGATAGCTATTGCAAGAACAACAACAACAACAATAATAATAATAATAATAATAAACTAGTATAGTCATAAGCCCTTGGGAATATAACTAAAAGAGGCCTACTAACTACCTACAAACAGAGACCCCCAACTCTTCATTTGAACTATTCCAGCCTTTAGGTTCATGATTAGTCAACAATTTGTTTGGCTTTATATGTTAACTCTTTTTTAAGTCACCAGGTTCCAGATGCTAACATGATGCCAAGTAGAATTCCCTGGGCAGACAACCCCACCAATGTGTCCTGGGGCACAACCTCCCCAGAGCTCTGCCTCACTAGGGAAAGAGAGAGACAGGCTGAGAGTATGGATTGACCTGCCAACACCCATGTCCAGCAGAGAAGCAATTACAGAAGCCAGGCCTTCCACCTTCTGTACCCCATAATGACCCTGGGTCCATACTTCCAGAGGGTTAAAGAATAGGAAAGCTATCAGGGGAGGGGATGGGATATGGAGTTCTGGTGGTGGGAATTGTGTGGAGTTGTATCCCTCTTATCCTATGGTTTTTGTCAGTGTTTCCTCTTCATAAATAGATATTTTAAAAAATTGGTGGGAATAGGGCGTCAGGCTGTAGCGCAGCGGGTTAAGCGCAGGTGGCGCAAAGCACAAGGACCGGCATAAGGATCCCGGTTCGAACCCTGGCTCCCCACCTGCAGGGGAGTCGCTTCACAGGCGGTGAAGCAGGTCTGCAGGTGTCTATCTTTCTCTCCTCTCTGTCTTCCCCTCCTCTCTCCATTTCTCTCTGTCCTATCCAACAATGACAACAACAATAATAACTACAACAATAAAACAAGGGCAACAAAAGGGAATAAATAAATAAATAAAATTGGTGGGAATAATAGATATAGCAATTGTATTTATTTTCATTCAAGGCAATAACAAACTTCAGTTTAGAAATATGCTAAACAAATAAGACTTTAGTCTACATTTACTCTAACAATCCTTGAAAGCAGTTCATTAGATTAGATTTTTTTTCTGAGTTTGTAGAGTCTCAAGAGATTTTAAAAACTCATTAGTTAATAGAATTGCTCTAGATTCAAAAGTTCACTAATAAAATAAAATTCTCAGGTGTCTAACTAGCAAATTGTACTTGATAATTGATTCTTTGTAAACTGCATTTTGATGGACCTTGTCCAGAGTTTACTTAATGGGATGGAAAAAATATAAATTTCAATGGCTATTTATTCATAACATAAAGTCCCAAAAGTACAATGTTTCTCAGACACAATAACTTTTTAGTATAAATTGAACTCATTTGCATCTCACACGAAAGTATGCCCTTTAAATATTTAGCTATCAATTATCTCTTTTCTTGATTTATATTTGGATAAGATACATCTTCAGTACTTTGGTGAAGAGTCATAGCCAATGGATTGTTTCATCATAAATGAAGTGAATTTTTCTAGATTCTCTCCCAGATACATTTAATTTGTTTTTAACGCTTAAAACAAATCCCAGGGATTTAAAAAAATCTTGTTAACATAGAAATAAATAATGCTACACTTTTACTATGATAAAAAAAAAATCTAGGGTGAGAGAGATAGCATAATGGTTATGCAAAGAGACTCATTCCTGAGACTTCAAAGTCCTAAATTCAGTCTCCCACACCATCATAAGCCAGAGCTGAGCAGTGCTCTGGCAAAAATAAAATAAGAAAACTTAATAAAAATAACTTGCTATGGTATATAATGTGATATAATATAATGTCTAGTCATCTGGAAAGTTTTCTCCTTTGACACTAATTGAGATATGAAAAAATCATGTCCACTCTAAATTTTTTTCTTATAATGCATTCTAATTCAATTTGACTAATTGATACAGATTTACCACCAAATATTGCCAGTCTGCTTATTCATAATATACTTTTCTGATTAGGAAAAGAATGTGTATACTCCTCTAGAGCAGGGACAATTAACAAAATGCATGTGCCTAGTGGTAGGTGGTGGAACACGCACATCACCAACCACAAGGACCCTGCTTTAACCCCACAGCCCACATCTGGAGTGGGGGTAAGGGAGAGTTCAGGCACAGTGGTGCTGCTTGCAAGTCTATCTTTCTCTATATATCTCTATCTCCCCTTTCTTTCTCATTTCTCTCTGTCTTATCAAATAAGGAGAAAGAAAGTGGGAGGGATATGGCCGGTGTAATCTCATAAGTGACTATTAAATCACAAATGTAAAAAGTTAGAAAAAAAATCAAAAGAAAGTTTGCTCTATCAAAATCTGACAGGTCTGGAAATGATGTTTGTTTTCATTCATCTTTATCATGTGATGGAAAGTCATAATTCTCAGTATTAGGACAAATTTGCCTAAACAAAGAAGTAAATTAAGTCACATCTTTTTTTTAATTACCACTTAACTTTTTTTTTATTTTAATGAACAAGAGAGATTCAGAGAGAAAGACTTAGAGAGAGAGAATAGAGCACTGCTCAACTTCGAGTTATGGTGGTGCTGGGGGTTGAACCAGGGACCTCAGAGACTCAGGCATACAATCTTTTTGCATAGCCACTATGCTGTCTATCTAGCCCATTAAATCATATCTTTCTGTTTAGTTCCTCATGACATTTTTCCTTCTACCCTTGCCTTCTAGTGATCTATTTTTTTTTCCCTCCAGGGTTATTACTGGGGCTCAGTGCCTGCACTACAAATCCACTGCTCCTGGAGGCCTTTTCTGTTTTCCCCCATTCTGTTCCCCTTATTGTTGCTGTCATTACTGTTATTGCTGCTGGATAGGACAGAGAGAAATTGAGAGAAGAGGAGAAGACAGAGAGGGGGAGAGAAAGATAGACACGTGCAGGCTTCTGAGGTGAAACCTCTTGCAGGTGGGGAGTGGGGGCTTGAACCAGGATGTACACTGGTCATTGTGCTTTGTGCCACATGCCATGTGGACTTAACCTGTTGAGCTCCTCCCCCTGCTCCTACAGTCTCCCACACTTCTAGTGATTTATTTTTTTAACATATCTGCTTTAACAAGTCATTCTTTTAAAATCAAATTGAATTATAAGCAAATATATACCTATAAATTAATAGTTTTGCAAAAATGTACACTTGAATTACCACTATACCACTCATGGCACAAGATTAGACTGCTTCTGCAAATGTCCTTGTATGCTTTCACAGGCACTCCACCACCCACTTGTCAGGGAGCAACCATTGATTTTCTTTCACTGGATCTTGTTTTTCCTGTTTGAGAACTTGTTTGACTTCTTTTGAGCAGCTTGCTCTTTAGATAATGATAAGGCTGCTTGCTAAGGTATTACGTTTTCTTTTATATTGTTGACCACAGCCATTTTAGGATCTTCCTATGGGAGTGTTTTTTTTTTAATGTTACTTTATTTTTCAGAAAAATCTAAGACATGATGCTAAGTGAAATATGCAAGGAAGTGAATAATAACTGGATGGGTTCGCTCATGTGGAATATAAACAAAGGACAAACCTCACATAGTCACAAACTATTTTCTTTTGTAGGTATTGTTTAGCTCTATTTTTTGCATACATGATTATTATTATTGTTATGATTATGATTATTATGGATAATGGTCTGTTTCATTTTCTTCTTGTGTTTGCTCTGTCTGGCTTTGCTACTATGCCTATGCTGCTACCATGAAAATTTTTAAGCCTGTTTATAGCAATTTGACTGGAATATGGGAAATTGTTACAAGGTACCAAGTAATTAGTGCATGTGCTTATTAATGGCTTACAAGGCATTATGGGACTTTTCCTCCCTGGCTTAATTTTCCTTCATCCATTTGATCTTGTCCTACAGTCACCAACTCAGCTGGAGACTCACAAAGCGCCACTGCTATCTTACCTTCCCTCTTACCTCTAGTCCTCTCTAAACATAGCTGCAGCATTTATTTATGACTGTGCAGTTATGAAAACCTAAAAATGCAATGAGGTGTTTGAACTTCCTGTATTTCACCGGAAAAAAAAAATTCAACACCTTGGCAATCTCACCTCTCCAGAATACAGTTGAGGGCCTTGATGTAAGATCTAGCGAAGCAGATGATTCAAAATTCTATGCTAATACTCAAATATTACTCACAAAACAGACCCATGAATTCATCCTTAGACCTTATTTATCTTTGGCTGCAAACATTTTTAACAAGTCAGATTGTCTGGACTTCAAATGTCATATAACTTAATGGGAGGAAAGCAAAATCGAGGAAGAAGACCACTATGGGCAGTCAGGCTTGTAAAAAGATGATGATTAATATAATGAAAGTGAAAGAATAAACAGAAATCCGAAGTGAAATTTTATTGTACACGCAGACATAAACACTGTGGAGGGAGACCAGGCAGTGGCTCACCTGCTTAAGCACACACATTACAATACATAAGGACCTGGGTGGGAGATCCTGGTCCCCACCTGTAGGGAGAAAGCAGTGGTGAAGCAGGGCTGTAATTGTCTCTCTGTCTCTCTCCCTCTCTGTCTCTCCATCCCTCTCAATTTCTCTTGGTCTCTATGCAATAATAAATAAAATAAAAATTAAAAAAAACACTGTGGTCTCGAACTATTTAGTCACAGAATTCTAAATGCATCAATATGTCTTGAACATCACTTCCTTCATTTCCATAAATATTAAGCTAACTGCTTCATTAATTGTAGATGACACTGAGGAACTGAGTCCACTTTCTTATCAATGCTTTCATTTTTTCTTTCATCTTCCCTTTCTCCAACTGTTCCTGTACATAGGAAATAAAAACAAAACCCAAATGGCATTATTGGCTGGTCACTTATTAGAATGAAGTTTTGTAATTAACTGTTTTAAGATTAAATTTATATTTTATTGCTGACTAACCAGTAGAGGCACATTTGATTAGTATACATACATTTTTATACATTTATGTGAACATATATGTGTAACTACTAAAGTGTAAGTAGTTATGTATGGTAGTTTTAGGGGAAGAAATCCTGTCAGATTTTCTTAAATGCAGACCTTTCTTTTTTTTTTTTTAACATTTTCTTTGTTATTTTCTTTAGCTTTATTATTTTGTTTGATAGAACAGAGAGAAATTGAGAGGGAGGGGAGACAGAGAAGGAGAGAGACAGGGAGACTTCTGCAGCCCTGCTTCAACACTGCTTTCCTCCTACAGGTAGGGACCATGGGCTCAAATCCTGATTCAAGACAGAGAGGGGAAGAGAGACAGAGAGACACCTACAGCACTGCTTCACCAGGTGTGAATCTTTCCCCCTAACAGTGGGGACTGGAGGCTCAAACCTGGGTCCTTTGTGAATGGTAATACATGCACTTAACCAAGTGTGCCACCACTTGGCCCCAAAATATAGACTTTTCTTACAAGTTGTATTGTGTTCTCTTAATAGATTTACTTAAATCACTTGGAAATTAGAAATTTTAGTGGGTAGGTGATGGCACACTGGTTAAGAACACACATTACAGTGCGCAAGAGCCCAAATTCAAGCCGCTGATCCCCACCTGCAGGGGGAATGCTTCAAGAGTGGTGAAGCAGGGCTGCAAGTGTCACTCTGTCTCTTTCCCTCTTTATCTCCCCTTCCTTTCTCAATTTCTCTCAGTCTCTATTCAGTAATATATATATATTAAAATATATATTTAATATATATATTAAAATTAGGATTTTTTAAATTACCTACTAGGATATTGCTGGGGCTTGGGGCACCAATCTACTCAATTTGAAATAAAGAAACAAGTATTAAAGGGCAAGGTGCCGACACTTAATTTAGTAACAATACGGAAGCAGAAAAGAAGCAAATAGTACTTGGGACAATGGTCCACACATTTTATCATTGTAACTCTTTAAGTAGTACATATCTGAATGTGAAGCATAGCTGCTAGTTTTGTGCAAAGTGTCCAAGAGGTGTACCAGTGAGTCCAATAGAAATGCCAGTCCAAAGCAGATGTCCACTGAAGAATGCCAGGGGGTGGAACGTTGTATGAGGAAGGTCAGCTGCTGGAATTCCGCTTTTCTGTAGAGAACTTGACAGCTGCAATTTACTTACTATGAAACAAAACTTATAGCAGGTTAGAAGTTTATCATAATTGATAACTCTATTACAATTACAATCTACTCAATTTGAAATAAAGAAACAAGTATTAAAGGGCAAGGTGCCCACACTTAATTTAGTAACAATACGGAAGCAGGAAAGAAGCAAATAGTACTTGGGACAATGGTCCACACATTTTATCAGAGAAGAATTGTTGTTTTATCCGGGGCTGGCTTCTCGGGCAGGTAACAGAGATGACCAGAGACACACGGCTGAGCTTCTTCTTCTAGCATTTGCCCTTCTTCCGTAGCCAGTCAACAGCGTCAGGTTGAGCCTGATGTAAAGTTTCGAGACCTCCTTTGAATCTGGAGAGGTGGCAGTCATTGACTATGTGGGTCATAGTCTGTCTGTCTGTAGAATGCAGTTTAATCTTTATTCACGAGTGGGCAAACATGTGCTCTCCTGTCTTTCTCCTCTGGTGGCAGAGAGAGACCCTTAAACTAATCACCACACAGATCTGTCCTGCATTTTTCTCCTCCGGCGGCTGCGGCCAGAACTCTCGAAGTCCGTAGGGGTTCCGGGGGTGGGGAGAAGCGGGCCCTGAAACTAGCGGGGGCCATACCACAATCTCCCAGAGGTGGGGGGGGGTGAGACCAAAACCAATGTGAATCATACAACAATTCCCCCTTTTCTTTTTAACTAAATGACCATAGTATCAGGGTTGTGGGGTGAACAGAAACCTATATTGTACAGGCATTTTTTTTTAAAAAAAAGAAACTGGCACAAACATGGAGAAACATGTAAGTGAGCAACAAGAACCAGTGTGCTGCCAAGGGAAGACCTGAGGGGGACCTTTTTTTGCCTCTGGGAGGGCGTTCCTTGCCTCGACAGGCATTTTTTAGCATGGGGGGAGGGTGAGGCCTAGAGTCCCAAGGCAGCTGGCTGCAGTCAGTCTTTGAGAAACCCAGCATCATAAAGGGAAGCTGCTATTACAATTACAATGATTTATGTTTCTACTTCAGTTTTTAGACTTAATTGTGCTGGAGAATTAAAGTTATTTTTACTTATAATATTTATTTTTTGTTTAAATTTCATAAGATAGAGAAAAATTGAGAGGGAAAGAGGTAGTGGAAAGAGAATGAAAGAGAGGGAGGGAGGGAGAGGGAGAGAGAGAGACAGAGAAAGGCCTGTATTTTGGCTTCACTACTTGTGAAGCTTCCTTCTGTAGAAGGAACTGGGGGCTTGAACTGTACTTAGTCTCCTGTGGACTTTGGCAAGAAGTACTCAGGAAGGTAAGTTAACTTCTGAAGGAGATGAGACAAAAACTGAAGAAAAATAGTACGTCTTGAACTTTGGCATGATTCTCAGATCAGAGAAGAAGGCAAGTAAATGACTTGTTTCTTTCAGCAGCTCCCATTAGCCTCTCTAACTAGCAAGATTTAGTGAGGACTTTAAATTTTACCCCTTACATTATAATTTCTATTTCAAGCCTTCCATGAGCAATTATGTAAATTCCTGTAAAGCTTTATAATGTAGTCTTGAGGAAACTGAAGCCATGAATCAGAAAAGAAGAGGCTGCCCATTCAGAGCTCCGTGAGACCTCAGAGAGCTTAGATTTGGTAGAGTAAGATAGATTCCATAAAACCACAGCTAACTCAGTGAGTCTGAAAGGTCAGATGTTTGAAGAGAGGGGAAGCAAAAGTGTGAAGTGTGCAAGCCAGAACATTAAGAAAGGAAGAATAAAGATAGTCTCAAGCAATTGAAACCAATATACTGTGCACTACAGTGCAGCTGGTAGCACACCAAGGCCTTAGGGTACAATAGCTCTTTTAGTTTCACTATCACCTTAGAAACAGATGCTACTCAGGACTAGACAAGGATAGCTGAAATAGACAGTTATGCAGAAAACTAATGGAAGTTATTAGGCAATATAGCAAGGTAGTCAGGCTACAAAATCAATGTACAAAAATCAGTGGCATTTCTTTATGCAAACACTAAATCTGAAGAAGAAGACATCCAGAAATCACTCCCATTTACTGTTTCAGCAAAATCAATCAAATACCTAGGAATAAAGTTGACCAAAGAAGTGAAAGACTTGTATGCTGAAAACTATGAGTCACTACTCAAGGAAATAGAAACTGATACCAAGAAATGGAAAGATATCCCATGCTCATGGATTGGAAGAATAAATATCAACAAAATGAATATTCTCCCCAGAGCCATATACAAATTTAATGCAATACCCATCAAAGTTCTACCAAGCTTCTATAAGAGAATAGAACAAACACTACAATCATTTATCTGGAACCTGAAAACACCTAGAATTGCCAAAACCATCTTGAGGAAAAGAAACAGAAATTGAGGCATCACACTCCCAGACCTTAAACTATATTCTAAAGCCATCATCATCAAAACAGCATGGTACTGGAACAAAAATAGACACACAGACCAGTGGAACATAACTGAAAGCCCAGAAATAAATCCCCACACCTATGGACATATAATCTTTGATAAGGGGGCCCAAAGCATTAAATGGAAAAAGGAGGCTCTCTTCAATAAATGGTGCTGGGTTGTAACATGCAGAAGAATGAAATTGAACCACTTTATCTCACCAGAAACAAAAATCAACTCCAAATGGATCAAAGACCTAGATGTCAGACCAGAAACAATCAAATACTTAGAGGAAAACATTGGTAAAACAGTTTCCCACCTACACCTCAAGGACATCTTTGATGAATCAAACCCAATTGCAAGGAAGACTAAAGCAGAAACAAACCAATGGGACTACATCAAATTGAAAAGCTTCTGCACATCCAAAGAAACTATTAAAAAACAAAGAGACCCTTCACAGAATGGGAGAAGATCTTCACATGCCATAGATCAGAAAAGAAACTAATCACCAAAATAAATAAAGAGCTCAGCAAACTTAGCACCAAAAAAGCAAATGACCCCATCCAAAAATGAGCAGAGGATATAAACAAAACATTCACCTCAGAGGAGATTCAAAAGGCTAACAAACATATGAAAAACTGCTCTAGGTTACTGATTGTCAGAGAAATGCAAATTAAGACAACACTAAGATACCACCTCACTCCTGTAAGAATGGCATACATCAAAAAGGACAGCAGCAACAAATGCTGAAGAGGTTGTGGGGACAGAGGAACCCTTTTACATTGCTGGTGGGAATGTAAATTGTTACAACCTCTGTGGAGAGCAGTCTGGAAAACTCTCACAAGGCTAGACATGGACCTTCCATATGACCCAGTAATTCCTCTGCTGGGCTTATACCCCAAGGACTCCATAACACCCAACCAAAGAGGTGTGTACTCCTATGTTCATAGCAGCACAATTCATACTAGCTAAAACCTGGAAGCAACCCAGGTGCCCAACAACAGATGAGTGGCTGAAAAAGCTGTGGTATATATACACAATGGAATACTATGCAGCTATCAAGAACAATGAACCCACCTTCTCTGACCCATCTTGGACAGAGCTAGAAGGAATTATGTTAAGTGAGCTAAGTCAGAAAGATAAAGATGAGTATGGGATGATCCCACTCATCAACAGAAGTTGAGTAAGAAGATTTGAAAGGGAAACTAAAAGCAGGACCTGACCAAATTGTAAGTAGGGCACCAAAGTAAAAACCCTGTGGTGAGGGGTAGACATGCAGCTTCCTGGGCCAGTGTGGGGTGGGAGTGGGTGGGAGGGATGGGTCACAGTCTTTTGGTGGTGGGAATAAAAAAAAATTTAAAAAAAGAAACAGATGCTACTGCTATTTTTTATTTCTATTTGTTTACTGTATCATTATTATTTTTACCTTCTGTTGCCCTTCTTTCATCATTGTTGTGGTTATTATTTTTGTTGTTATTGATGAATAGGACAAAAGAAATCAAGAGAGGAGGGAAAGACAGAGATGAGGAGAGAAAGACAGCTACCAGGTTCCAGACGCTACCATGATGCCAACCCGACTTCCCTGGGCAGACAATCCCACCAATGTATCCTGGAGTCCCACCTCCCCAGATCACTGACCCAGCAGGGAAAGAGAGAGACAGGCTGGGAGTATGGGGTGACCTGTCAATGCTCATGTTCAGCAGGGAAGCAATTACAGAAAACAGACCTTCCACCTTCTGCACCCCATAATGACCCTGGATCCATAATCCCAGAGGGATAAAGAATAGGAAAGCTATCAGGGCCTCCCTGATGGGATATGGAGTTCTGGTGGTGGGAATTGTGTAGAGTTCTACCACTCTTATCCTATGGTTTTTGTCAGTGTTTCCTTTTTATAAATAAAAATTTAAAAAGTAAATAGCCCTGTTGATATGTAATTCTATAATATAAAAATAAATAAATTTAAAAAGTAAAAAAAATGGTGAATTCACCTTCTTCACCTTATCTTGGATGGAGCTTGAAGGGATGATGTTAAGACAGATAAGTCAGAAACAGAAGGATGAATATGGAATGATCTTACAGAAGTTGAAAAACAGGAGTCAGGAGGTAGCACAGCGGATTAAGCGCACATAGCGCCAAGCACAAGGACTAGCATAAAGATCCCAGTTTGAGTCCTGAGCTCCCCACCTGCAGGGGAGTCACTTCACAAGTGGTGAAGCAGGTCTGCAGGTGTCTATCTTTCTCTCCCCCTCTCTGTCTTCCCCTCCTCTCCCTATTTCTCTCTGTCCTATCCAACAAGGATGACATCAATAACAATAAAAAAACAAGGGCAACAAAAGGAAATAAATAAATAAATAAACATTTAAAAAAAGAAGTTGAAAAACAAGAACAGAAGGGAAAACACAAAGTAGAACCTTGACTGGAGTTGGTGTACTGCACCAAAGTATAAGATTTGGGGGTGGGGGGAGAGGCTTCAGGTCTCTTGGAACATGATGGCAGAAGAGGACCTAGTGGGAGGTTGATTGTTGTGTGGAAAAATGAGAAAGGTTACATATGTACAAATTATTGTATTTTACTGTCAACTAGAAACCATTAATCCCTCAGTAAGGGAAAAAAAACTGTTGATACAGCTGAGCTTTTTTCTGGAGACTTCAATTAAAAGCCTGTTTCCTTGTGTCTTTTTAACTTTAATATTCACTTACATTTTAGGAGAGAGAGAGGGAGAGAGAAAGAGAGAGAGATAGAAAGAGAGACAGAGAGAGAGACAGAGAGAGAAGAGCACCACACCACAACAAATATTCTATTTGCTTTTGTCTTTACTGGGATCAAACCTTGTGCATACAAGTCATGAACTCTATTGCTGAACCTCTTCCCCAGCCCCATTCCCTTAATTTTTACAACTTCTGCAAGCCACCTTATTCCCCTTGCTTTTCTCACTTCATGGGTGATTAACAGGAGCACATCTCTATCCCTCTCTTAAAACTTTAAGGACCCTGGAGATGCCATTGGACCCAGAATATCCAGGATCATCTCCCCACTCTATGGCCAACTGACAAGCAATCTTAATTTCATCTGCAACTTTAATTCTCCCTTGTCATTTGGATTCCCAAGTTCTGACTTTAGAGTGTGGGCAGCTGTGTTTTACAAGCCCCGTGGGTGTTGCTAAGTAAGCACCCTCAAAATTGTGAGTCTGCACTCTAGGTCTCACTATTTTTTCAGGGTGTGGCCCCAGGTTTCCTCAAATGACAGTATGATAGCTTCACTTTCCAGAATCTGCAAGGAACCCCAAAAGGTCTGTGTACAAATGACAATCTTACTAGGGCAGAATAACAAGCACTGGAGATTGCAATGAACTTTTCCAAGCTATTGAAGCTTGTCACCTTCAAAAATATCATCATTAAGGACCGGGACGGTATTCAAGAGCTAATATAATTTACTAAGAATCTATTAAACAAGCCAGGCCTGTGGAGTTGTTCTGTCACATGAGCATTTTTCACTTTAATGGTTAGGTTGAAGAGAAAAGGAACCAGCTCTGCTATCCAGGTCAGCTAAATGAGAAGCTTTTTCTCAGACATTCTTCCTATAATCCTGACAAAATCTCAGCCCCAGAAATAAAGGGCCAGGCTCTTGGGTTCTTAAATATTCCTTTACTGCCCTGATCTTCACAACAACCGAATTTGGATAATGGAGTAACAGACAGAGTTCGCTGAAAATACTATCTTAGTGAAACCATTTTGCCAAAGCAAATGTATTTCCTCAAGGAAATTTTTTCATTAAGTTCTTCTGTACTCTTTTCCCCCCAAGCTTGAACCTGACCTTCTATTCACCTTGATATTTTGTCTGATGCTGGCTCTTATCCTTGCTTCCTTTCTTATTTTTTAATATTAAGTGTTCATAAGAACACGTTTCAAGACTTACATGTGGGCAAAAAGGTTAGTGGAGCCAAATTAAACCAAATTACAATAAGTAACAAAAGAGGAAATAAAATATTTCATTAAAATGATACATTCTTATTATGTATTATCATGTATTTAATGCAGGACTCGATATACATCACAAGTGTGTGATTGCTTGCATATTTAGAGTAGGAAAGTAATGAAAATAATATTTCATTCTGTAATAGTAAAGTGATTTTATGGTTAAAATTTGAATGGAAAGCAGTAAAATCAAAAAGGAAACTTGATAATCTCTGAAATAAGGTTAGCTGGAAGGCTTGGTCAGAAAGAGGATGCCTGGAAAAGGAGAGGAAGGAAGCAGATAAGAAAGAAAATAAAGAAATTCCCATTTCTTGGCAGTAAGTATGAGTTGGTGAGGGCTAAGTGCTGCCTGGGACTATGTGTTTTTGTGAACCAAGTTTGGCTTCAACAGGAGACATAGAAATACTATGGTCAAAACAACCACCACTGTTTCTGAAGCAGAAGGAAGCAACAGCGGATGAAAAAAAAAAAATTTTTAAGTGCTCATAGAAATAAAGAAGGCAGTGATAACAGTCTGAGAAGGGATGGGAAGAAGTATGGCAGCCAGAAATGCCAGGCCAAATGAAGCTTCTTCAATAAATTCACCTCTGAACAA
Source organism: Erinaceus europaeus (assembly GCF_950295315.1). Lineage (NCBI taxonomy): Eukaryota > Metazoa > Chordata > Mammalia > Eulipotyphla > Erinaceidae > Erinaceus > Erinaceus europaeus. The sequence goes on along the minus strand of NC_080171.1, from coordinate 32,572,705 downwards.
ATGCATCTGGGCAAAGCTATTTCTCCTAGAATGTAGTGGCTTTTTGTTTTTTTTTATCTCCACACCCATGAAAATGGTTTGGAAAGTCTAACTCTATAGTGGCTACTACAGATCTCTCTCTCCCTCTCTCTCTCTCTCTCTCTCTCTCTCTCTCTCTCTCCTGAATTTAAGTCAAAGAGGCCATACTTAAAATTTTTAAACATGATTGAATCATATTGAAAGTGTTGTTAATTGCAGGATGCCTATAAGACACATGTTAACACAGGATGTCAATGCATCTTAACTAGAATCAAGCAGCATTTTTGAATCTCACAGTAAGCACAAGGAAGGGATATTGCCTTCATTTGTTCACCTTAAGCGAGGAGAGCATAATTCAATTTGAGGTTGCTGTGAAGAAGGAAGGAGGATAGATTAACCTTTTGGTGCCACACCTGGTCTCTGGATTTCCCAAAGTGTTAATGAATTTCCTAAGATGGGAACATCAGACCTGCTGGCAGTGCATTAATCTGAGGAATCACAAAGCAATACATCCTCCAAACTCAAAGGCAGGTGAACCAATTTAGAAAATGTTAAATCAAATCCAAGTCGTTCCCTACAGACAGGACCAAGCTGCAGAGCCAAAAGACATCAGAAAAGTCACACTTAACACAGCCCACTCAGTTCCTGCTGAGTCTCTAGCTCCTTTCTTTATCTGCATCAGAAAATAAAATGTATCTAGTTTGACCATATTCCAAATTTTAATCCCAATATTTTCCTGGCCTACTTTACCCTCATACTTGTGCCTTGGGGGTCCATCTTTCTTCAAGAATCCACAAGGACCACAAAGTTATCCAGTTAGTTAGCCATTGGGTGAGCGTCAACAGACTGTACAACTGGAGCTTGGCTTTCAGGAAATGCTGTCAAGTTACTTTCCAGAAAAGTCTCTAGCAATTCGCATTCCACCAGGAGCTTATGAGAAGGCATATTTTTTCCTGGCTTGCCGACCTAAAGTTATTATTCTCATTCATTTTAACTTTTGACACTATGATAGGTATGCTGTGAGAATGAATGGCTGCTTTAATTTATATTCTGCTCTCAACCAACAAGCACATGCATACTTTCATGTATTTATTGGCCATTTGTACTTGTTTGTCTATATATTTCTTATTCACTTTTAATCTGTTTTTCTATTACATTGCTTTTCTTTTTTGTTTATTTGTTTTTATCTACTTGGAAAAGCCCATAATGTACATTTTAGATATTTGCTCTGTTAAATATGTCCAATGTGTTTCCTGTTAGTAATCTTTCTGTTAATTTAGCTTACTGGCCTTATGTGTGTCCTCTATAATTTATATAAGCTGAAAAGATGTTAAGAAATAATGTTAGGGGGAGTCGGGCTGCAGTGCAGCGGGCTAAGCGCAGGTGGCACAAAGCACAAGGACCGACATAAGGATCCCGGTTCGAACCCCGGCTCCCCACCTGCAGGGGAGTCGTTTCACAGGCGGTGACGAAGGTCTGCAGGTGTCTATCTTTCTCTCCTCCTCTCTGTCTTCCCCTCCTCTCTCCATTTCTCTTCTGTCCTACCCAACAACAACAACAACAATAATAACTACAACAATAAAACAACAAGGGCAACAAAAGGGAATAAATAAATTAAATAAATATAAAAAAAAATTTTTTAAAAAAAGAAATAATGTTAGCTATTTGTATATCCATAAGAAGGATGGAGAAATTCACTTAAGGGGCCAAGTGGTGATGTACCTGGTTGAGCACACATATTCCAATGTACAAGGACATGGGTTCAAGTCACTGGTCCCCACCTGCAGAAGGAAAGCTTCGCTGTGGTGAAGCAGTATTGCAGATGTCTCTTTGTCTCTCTCCCTTTCTATTACCCCCTTCCCTCTCAGTTTTCTCTATCTAATAAATAAATAAAAATTCACTTAAGGCCAAAAGTCAAGTAATGATATCCAATCTACTGTATAGAGATAACCTGATGTGAATTATTAAACATAAAAGCACAGGCCAGAAATGACTTATCTGAGTCAAGATTCTATTACTTTAGCCAAAAGTATACAAAATATATAGACACCATCTGGTCTAGCAACATGATTCCAGGGTCCATCTTTCAAACCATTTTCTATTTCTATGACATATAGATCAACTGAAAGCCAATTTAAACTAAGTTAAACATTTATTTAAGACATTAGTCCAGTGTCTATCTTTAAGACAATATTCTATAGCATAAAGTTCAATGGAAAGCCAATTTAAGCTAAGTTCTAGAAGAGCTTGTCTGGAGAATGCCTCACAGAAACCCAGGTTGTCTGCTGCTGGAATGAAAACCACTCACTCCATTTAGATTTTCTAACTTATGTGTGAGGCAATAAGTGAAACTGGATTACAGTGTACTAGATGGTCCAGTATATTTAAAATCTTACCTAAAGCGGTGACACTATTCTTTCAGACAGAAGCCTTCATTATGTTGTTACTATTGAAAGTGATGGAGACGGAGCAACTATATATCTCAAAGTAAAAGCGTTTAATAGGCCTCTGTGATTAGACATAGACCTAACAAGATCGAGGCACCATAAATTTTCTAATCAAATATTTCTTAGCCCTAGACACCTTCTCCTCTCCTACCCCATACTTCACTTCACTCAATCATTCTATCTACTCAACTAATTACACAAAATAAACTAAGATACATCTCTTAATCTCTTCTGACAGCATCAAATTTATTAACACTCCTTCATAATTTTTAGATGAACAGTGTAGACAGTCGGCCAAGACATATACTGACAAAAGATATATATCAACTAAAGGGCTATTGTTGTCCCTCTGACAACCTTTATTAGAATCATCAAACAGGGGGCTGGGTGGTAGCACAGCAGGTTAACTTCACATGGCATAAAGTGCAAGGACTGCATAGAAATTTCAGTTTGAGCCCCAGGTTCCCAAACTGCAGGGGGGTTGCTTCATAAGTGGTGAAGCAGGTCTGCAGGTGTTTATCTTCCTCTCCCCTTCTCAGTCTTCCTGTCCTCTCTTAATTTCTCTCTTTCCTATCCAACAACAACAGTAACAACAACAATATTAACAGTGATAAACAACAAGGGAAACAAAAGGGAAAAAATAGCCTCCAGGAGCAGTGGATTCATAGTTTAGGCACTGAGACCCAGTAATAACTCTGGAGACAAAAAAAAAAAAAAAAAGAATCATCAAATAAATGCAGTAAAAGTTGAGGTTAACTTAGACCCCATTAAAATCATACATGTATTTCCTCCCCAACTTGAGGCAAGACTTCATAAATCTAATACTGCTTTGGATACAACAAATGATACGCAACACTTCAATACTTTAACAGCTGGGAAAAAATTTAAGCTCCTCAGATAAAGAACGGATGAGAAGAGCTGGAAAAGAGTAAGAGATTGGATCATTTGAAGATGGCCGTTTTTTTTTTTTTTTTTTTTTACTACCAGGCCACTCTATCATCTGGAGCTCTAGTTAGGAGATCCTTGAATTACCCCATAGATACAATGGGCCTCAACCTCTAATAGACACCTCTCTCCACCACCACTGGTCATATCCATCAGGAACGTTATCATAAGCCCTCTTAAGAGCCTCTCCAGGACCTTGTCCTTACTATAGAGCAGTAATGATATGGACTGCCCCATTATCCAAAGATAGCCTAGATCTTCCTACTTTACTACTCAAGAAAGATTGGTTCTGAAATGAGTGCAGCCTAGAATGTTCCCAGCTATGACTCTGGACTGAAAACACAGACTGATAGGGACTCAAAGATTTCATAGGCTTCTGTATTAAATATGAATAGACTTGGCTCTGGGACAGATTTATGTGTCAACAGTTAATTTTATTTATATATTTTCTTCCAGTTTTGGAACTACTCTCTGCCCTAATCCAGCTTTCTAGATATTTTTTTCTTGTTCATTTATTTATAAAAAGGAAACATTAACAAAACCATAGGATAAGAGGGGTACAACTCCACACAATTCCCACCACCAGAACTCCGTATCCCATCTCCTCCCCTGATAGCTCTCCTATTCTTTAACCCTCTGGGAGTATGGACCAAAGGTCATTGTGGGGTGCAGAAAGTGGAAGGTCTGGCTTCTATAATTGCTTCCCTGCTGAATATAGGCATTGACAGTAGATCCATACTCCCAGCCTGTCTCTCTCTTTCCCTAGTGGAGTGGGACTCTGGAGAAGTGGAGCTCCAGGACACATTTGTGGGATTGACTGTCCAGGGAAGTCTGGTTGGCATCATGCTGGCATCTGGAACCTGGTGGCTTGTTTTAAGTTCGGGGCTCCAGCAGGCCGGGCTAGCTTTGCGGCAGTGAACAGAGACTCGAGGACACACGGCTGGGCCGGGAAGCTGTATTTCTTTATTCACGAACGATTCATAAACTAACCCAAACTAATCACCACACAGATCTGTCCTGCATCCTTCTCCTCCAGCAGCCACGGCCAGAACTCTGGAACTACGTAGCATAGGGGGCAGGGAGAAAGAGAGGCATGAAACTAGCAAGGGTCAAACCAATTCTCCTGGTGGGGGGAGAGCGAGACCAAACCAATGTGAAGCATAGCAACAATTCCCCCTTTTCTTTTTAACTAAATGACCATAGTATCAGGGTTGTGGGGTGAACAGAAACCTATATCGTACAGGCATTTTTTTTAAAAGAAACCGGCACAAACATGGAGGAACATGTAAGCGAGCAACAAGAACCAGTGTGCTGCCAAGGGAAGGCCTGAGGGGGACCTTTTTTTTGCCTCTGGGGGGCAACCTTGCCTCGACGGGCATTTTTTAGCATGGGGGCAGGGAACGGCCTACAGTCCTAAGGCAGCTGGCTGCAGTCAGTCTTTGAGAAACCCAGCAGCATGAAGGGAAGCTGCTAGTTTTGTGCAAAGTGTCCAAGAAGTGTACCAGTGAGTCCGATAGAAATGCCAGTCCAAAGCAGATGTCTACAGAAGAATGCCAGGGGGTGGAACGTTGTATGAGGAAGGTCAGCTGCTGGAATTTCGCTTTTCTGTAGAGAACTTGACCACTGCAATTAACTTACTATGAAACAAAACTTGTAGCAGGTTAGAAGTTTATCACAATTGATAACTCTATTACAATTGGAAGTCTTTTTTAGTATGATTTTAAGGTTGTTTAAAGTTTAAACAATAAAATGTGGAAAGGTAAACAGAGAACCATGGGAAAAAAAAGCCTCATGGATGAGAATCATTAGCATAACCATAGCGCAATCTAACATTTCTAATTGAGAAGGAATTTGAGAGTTTTACATATCAACAGCGTCTTTTTAACTTTTTGTTACACCCATTTAAGATGGAGACACACCCAGGTGTGTGCACGTTTTGTTTTTTTTTAGACTAACTTAGTTAAAATATATTGATTTTTAACTAATTTTTAACTCAGACTTTGAATGTAAGTTAATTTTACCTCTATGAGAACTATGTTGAAAACCTTTTTCATTTACCTCTGTCTGGTAAGAAGATAGTCTTAAAGTTATATTTTTAACCTTAAAGTTAATGTTTACCAAACTTTAAACACACACGTAAACATGGTCTTTAATACACAAGGAGAGAAACCTTTGTTACGAAGATGTCATTTTAAACACGAATTTAGATCTATACTGTCTTAGTTGTTGGGGGGGGGAGTCACCATCCAGAGGTGGCCTCCTGCACAGCTCCACTTCTAGGAATTATAGGTTGCGATCTCTGGACGAATCTCTGTGTATTCTAGCTCATCTGCCTTCATACCCAAGTTTGGGATCCCTGCCAGGGGGCCCAATTTTGGCAGGGAGCCCATGGTCTCCAGGTGGTCTAGGATCTGTCCAGACTTCATAGCAGGAGGGCAGGCAGGCCAGCAGTGCAGAAGGCGCGGGCCACGGTGCCCCAGGGTGGCGGCCATTATAGGCTGCAGCCCTGCCTGCCATGCCTGCTGCCCTGCTCCCAGCGGCCGAGCAGCATGGAGGGAGCCTGTGCCCAATGCCCCGCGCCACGCGGCGGAAAGCCGGATCATGCAGGCTGGTGTTGGGCTCCTGCGGGCTGGCATTGGGCGGAAACCACAGAGTGGTCCAGAGATAAATGTTCCAGAAACAGCGAAACAGTCTTATGAAGAAAGGGCAGAGGCCTTGGAGATCTCTTCACAAGCAGAAGAGAAGGCCATAGTGCATAGGTAGCTAAATTGTCACTTATCTGGGGGATGGGCAGGTCACGTCCCATGTTGTAGGCGCCATATGTTGTTTTAAGTTCAGGGCTCCAGCAGGCCAGGTTAGCTTCGTGGCGGTGAACAGAGACTCGAGGATACACGGCTGGGCCAGGAAGCTGTATTTCTTTATTCACGAAAAACGATTCACAAACTAACCCAAACTAATCACCACACAGATCTGTCCTGCATCCTTCTCCTCCGGCGGCTGTGCCAAGAACTCTGGAACTACGTAGCATAGGGGGCGGGGAGAAAGAGAGGCGTGAAACTAGCAAGGGCCAAACCAATTCTCCTGGCGAGGGGAGAGCGAGACCAAACTAATGTGAAGCATAGCAACAGTGGCTGAAAAGAGAGTTAACATACAAAGCTAAACAAATTGTTGATCAATCATGAACTTAAAGGCTGGAATAGTTCAGATGAATAGTTGCAGATGTATATCTACTCCATTCTGTAGATAGCTAGTAGGCATATTTTAGTTATGTCCCAAAGGGCCTGTGGCTATACTCACCTTGTTACCAGTCATCTCTATCAGGAACAACAAAATAGACCCCTTTGTGGGCCCCCCATAGGACCCTGCCCTCAATTTGGATCAACAATGGTAGAGAATGTTCCATCCTCCGAAGGGAGGATGGACAACATACTCTATGCTACACCTGAGGAAGGTGGGTCAATATTGGGGCAGCTTGGAATGTTCCTACTCATGACCACAGAATGTGAGCTCAGATCTACAGGGATGCAGAGGTCACATAAGGCTCCTAAGCTGAATATGGGTCCCAGATCACATCAAATAAATGGGGTTTATAGTCAACAATATTTATACACCTTTCCCATAATAGGGAGCTATTCTTTTCCCTGATCCAGCTTTCTGTTCCTTTTCCAGCCATGACATCATCTCCCCAGACAATAATGTGGATCCACCTGTATATCAGATTTCAGGCTCATGAAAAAAAAAAAAACCAGCTTCCTAGTTCTAGTCTCAACTCTGACATCATCTTCCTAGACAATATTTTTAGTCCACCTCCATGTTAGCTATTAAGATAAAGCAAAAATTACTAAAGTTATGGGCCCCTAGGAATATAGTTAGCTTCTTTTCACCCTAGGGTATTTATTCTGATATACACTATTCCTACCATTTTGTTCCTGTTTATTAAACATTTTGTCCAATTTTTATTGCATTGGCATTGCCTTTCAGCCACCAAGTTGCAGATGCTACTCCATCCTGAACTCCTTGGACAGACGACTTCACCAATGTGTCCTGGAGCCTCACCTCTCCAGAGCTCTATCCAACTAGGGAAAGATAGAAACAGGCTGGGGGTATGGATCGACCTGCCAATGCCTATGTCCACCAGAGAATCAATTACAGAAGCCATATTTTCTACCTTCTGCACACCTAAAAAGTTTGGTCCTTACTCCCAGAGGCAGAGAAATATTAGTGGGAGATGACCACAGGGCTCTGAACCCCAGTTCCATCAGAACCTGGAGAGAGTAGAGGGAAAAAGGAAGAACATTCTGACCTAGAGAGGAAGAGAAGGCAGCACCATAGAAAAAAATGGCCAAATATATTTTTATAGAGAGAGATAGTTATATAAGTATTAGTCAACCAATATCTCTGACCTTGAGAGAAATACTACAGCTTCCAGTGAAGGAAATGGGACACTGAACTCTGGTGGTAGGAACAGTGTGGAATTATACCCCTGTTGTCTTGGAATTTTACAAATCAATATTAAATCACTACTAAATGAAATACACAGACACCTACACACAGAATGTGATGAAGAGAAATTGAGAGCTCCATGTTGCTCAGAAATTGTGGTACACTAAGGCTTCACAGATCACTGTGTGAAAAGTATTATTATAATGACATTACCACAGTTGAAAATAAACATTAGGACATGGAAAGTTCACAGTTCAACCTAATTCTTTCTTGAAGGCTGAAAAAAAAACAATTTTAGACATATAATGTGTCCACATGTTTTACATGTAACAATAAAAATACAAGATGTTCCCCAACAACAAAAGTCCTGGACCAGATGGCTTCACAAATAAATTCTACAAAACTTTCAGGAAACAGTTAAAACCCATACTTCTTAAGCTTTTCCATAAGATTGAAGAAACAGGAATACTCCCTTCCACCTTCTATGAAGCCAACAACACCCTGATACCAAAAGCTGATAGGGACAGAACAAAAAAGGAAAACTACAGACCAATATCTCTTATGAACATAGATGCCAAAATATTAAACAAGATCTTGGCCAACCGGATACAGCAACATATCAAAAAGATTGTTCATCACGACCAAGTGGGATTCATCCCAGGAATGCAAGGCTGGTTCAACATCTGTAAGTCAATCAATGTCATTCACCACATCAATAAAAGCAAAGCCAAAAACCACATGATTATCTCAATAGATGCAGAGAAAGCCTTTGACAAAATCCAACACCCATTCATGCTCAAAACTCTACAAAAAATGGGAATAGATGGGAAATTCCTCAAGATAATGGAGCCTATATATAGCAAACCTACAGCCAACATCATACTCAATGGACAGAAGCTGAAAGCATTCCCCCTCAGACTGGGGACTAGACAGGGCTGTCCACTCACCGTTACTCTTCAACATAGTATTGGAAGTTCTTGCCATAGCAATCAGGCAAGAGAAAGAAATCAAAGGAATACAGATTGGAAGGGAAGAAGTCAAGCTCTCACTATTTGCAGATGATAAGATAGTATACATAGAAAAACCTAAAGAATCCAGCAGAAAACTACTGGAAGTTATTAGGCAATATAGCAAGGTATCAGGCTACAAAATCAATGTACAAAAATCAGTGGCATTTCTTTATGCAAACACTAAATCTGAAGAAGAAGGCATCCAGAAATCACTCCCATTTACTGTTTCAGCAAAATCAATCAAATACCTAGGAATAAAGTTGACCAAAGAAGTGAAAGACTTGTATACTGAAAACTATTAGTCGCTACTCAAGGAAATAGAAACTGATACCAAGAAATGGAAAGATATCCCATGCTCATGGATTGGAAGAATAAATATCAACAAAATGAATATTCTCCCCAGAGCCATATACAAATTTAATGCAATACCCATCAAAGATCCACCAAGCTTCTTTAAGAGAATAGAACAAACACTACAATCATTTATCTGGAACCTGAAAACACCTAGAATTGCCAAAACCATCTTGAGGAAAAGAAACAGAAATGGAGGCATCACACTCCCAGACTTTAAACTATATTATAAAGCCATCATCATCAAAACAGCATGGTACTGGAACAAAAATAGGCACACAGACCAGTAGAACATAACTGAAAGCCCAGAAATAAATCTCCACACCTATGGACATCTAATCTTTGATAAGGGGGCCCAAAGCATTAAATGGAAAAAGGAGGCTCTCTTCAATAAATGGTGCTGGGAAAACTGGGTTGTAATATGCAGAAGAATGAAATTGAAACGCTTTATCTCACCAGAAACAAAAATCAACTCCAAATGGATCAAAGACCTAGATTTCAGACCAGAAACAATCAAACACTTAGTGGAAAACATTGGTAAAACAGTTTCCCACCTACACCTCAAGGACATCTTTGATGAATCAAACCCAATTGCAAGGAAGACTAAAGCAGAAACAAACCAATGGGACTACATCAAATTGAAAAGCTTCTGCACATCCAAAGAAACTATTAAACAAACAAAGAGACCCCTCACAGAATGGGAGAAGATCTTCACATGCCATAGATCAGAAAAGAAACTAATCACCAAAATAAATAAAGAGCTCAGCAAACTTAGCACCAAAAAAGCAAATGACCCCATCCAAAAATGGGCAGAGGATATGAACAAAACATTCACCACAGAGGAGATCCAAAAGGCTAACAAACATATGAAAAACTGCTCTAGGTCACTGATTGTCAGAGAAATGCAAATTAAGACAACACTAAGATACCACCTCTCTCCTGTAAGAATGGCATACATCAAAAAGGACAGCAGCAACAAATGCTGGAGATTATGTGGGGACATTGCTGGTGGGAATGTAAATTGGTACAGCCTCTGTGGAGAGCAGTCTGGAAAACTCTCACAAGGCTAGACACGGACCTTCTATATGATCCATTAATTCTTCTGCTGGGCTTATACCCCAAGGACTCCATAACACCCAACCAAAGAGGTGTGTACTCCTATGTTCATAGCAGCACAATTCATAATAGCTAAAACCTGGAAGCAACCCAGGTGCCCAACAACAGATGAGTGGCTGAAAAAGCTGTGGTATATATACACAATGGAATACTATGCAGCTATCAAGAACAATGAACCCACCCTCTCTGACCCATCTTGGTCAGAGCTAGAAGGAATTATGTTAAGTGAGCTAAGTCAGAAAGATAAAGATGAGTATGGGATGATCCCACTCATCAACAGAAGTTGAGTAAGAAGATCTGAAAGGGAAACTAAAAGCAGTACCTGACCAAATTGTATGTAGGGCACCAAAGTAAAAACCATGTGGTGAGGGGTAGACATGCAGCTTCCTGGGCCAGTGTGGGGTGGGCGTGGGTGGGAGGGATGGGGCACAGTCTTTTGGTGGTGAGAATGGTGTTTATGTACACTCCTAGTAAAATGTAGTCTTTAAATCACTAGTTAATTAATACGAGAGGGGGAAAATTAATTGTATGTCTTGAAGTTTTTCAAAACACAAACTGAATCTTTTTAATATATAGGCTATGTAATTGATATGCAGACTCTCTCAAAAGCCTAGACCAAGTAGATCAGAAGCAACCAATAGCACAGCTATATACAAGATACTGGGTACTGTACAGCAAACCATAACAAAAGGACTTTTCAAAGTTAACCCAATTACCAAATAATGTGATGATAACATTAACTAATGATTGTCTCTTTGAACCCTAAGACAGCAGGAACCTCACATCTCCACTCTAGAGCCTCTACTTCCCCCAGTCCTAGAACCATTGTATAGGGCCCACTTTCCCATATGCCTCTCCCAATCCATATCAAATAATATTGCATCTGCCAATCACAACCTAACCAACACATTGCTACCTCAATATGCTTCACTTCAGACTGTGTCCAGAGACTTCACGTATGGAATGACAACCCTTCAGCTTCATTACTCGGGTGAGACCTTTCCTTTCATAGTATACTCTAATTCCATCTCAGGTGGTTCACTTTCTAACAAAGTCCCAAAACCTAGATATACATCAGTTTCTGTGAGAGAGAGCATATGTTCACATGTATCCGTAAACTACTGAAAAATGTATACCTGAAAGCAGAAGTACACTAGAGTTTGCAGTGAGTACCCCCCTAACACTTCCTCTCCACTATTCCAAGCTTTGGGTCCATGATTGCTCAACAATTTGTTTGGCTTCGTATGTTAACTCTCTTTTCAGTCACCAGGTTCCAGATGTCATCAGAATGCCGGCCAGGCTTCCCTGGACTGAAGACCCCACCAATGTGTCCTGGAGCTCCGCTTCCCCAGAGACCCATCCTACTAGGGAAAGAGAGAGGCAGACTGGGACTATGGACCGACCAGTCAATGCCCATGTTCTGCGGGAAGCAATTACAGAAGCCAGACCTTCTCCCTTCTGCAACCCACAATGACCCTGGGTCCATGCTCCCAGAGGGATAGAGAATGGGAAAGCTATCAGGGGAGGGGGTGGGATATGGCGATTGAGTGGTGGGAATTATGTGGAATTGTATCCCTCCTACCCTATGGTTTTGTTAATTAATCCTTTCTTAAATAAAAAAGAAAAAAAAACAAGATGTTATTCAGTAAAATATGTCTTTCCCTTCTTGTGCCCCATTTACGTAAGTCCTTCCCTCACTAAATTGTCCGTGGTTTAATATTCTTATTTCTATATAATTGCTTAACTATAATGTGAATATGAAAGTAAACATATTAGACAATTGCACATATTCATACCCATATTTCTATAGTTTTGTGATGCTTTAGACAAATTGGAGAGCACACACATGTATATAAATATGCACTGGAATGTATATGTACCTATATACTTACTTATGTTTTTGTATGTGAATATACTTATATGTCTGTTAGATTTTTCTCCCAACAGGCAAATTAGTAATCATTTTCTATTAATCTATAGCTGGTGCCTTCATATAGTTACAGGAACATAATTTAAAATATATATGAGCATATCTGCAGGGTACTTGCTGAGAAGTAAAATCCACTTGGTGGATACATTTATATATGCTGCCAAATTGGCTTCTACAGTAGCTACACTAATTTGAATTCCTACCAGTAATTATTATGCTTCTGTTTTTTTTAATTTTTTTTATTTTTTAAATATTTATTTTATTTATTTATTCCCTTTTGCTGCCCTTTTTGTTTTATTGTTGTAGTCATTATTGTTGTTGTCATTGTTGGATAGGACAGAGAGAAATGGAGAGAGGAGGGGAAGACAGAGAGGAGGAGAGAAAGATAGACACCTGCAGACCTGCTTCACCACCTGTGAAGCGACTCCCCTGCAGGTGGGGAGCCAGGGTTCGAACCGGGATCCTTATGCCGGTCCTTATGCTTTTCGCCACCTGCGCTTAACCCACTGCGCTACAGCCCGACTCCCTGCTTCTGTGTTTTGTCCACGTTACCTCGCTGATGTCTTGTTTCCAAATTTTCCAATTTTTGCCAATAATATAAGGGTAGAAAGTATGTTTCTCTATTTTTTAATGAGGTGCTGGGGAATGAATTCAGGGTCTTGTGCATATGTGATATTGTTGAGCTGCCTGCCTCCCTAACCTGATTTTTATTCTGTATTTTTAGAGACAGTTTAAAGGCAGAAAAAGAGAGTGATAGAAATGCGAAGGAGATACCCCTATCCATGGAACTCCACCTATCTTCTACTCTGCCCTTGGTGATGTCAGTGATATTTTCATGTAAGATTGGGGATTAAACCCAGGGTCTCACACATGGAAGGTGTATATATACTCTGAGTCCCACTCCTGGTCCCTCTACCTATTCTTTATTTTGATGTTTAAGAATCAAATTGACAGTCACACATATGTGCAAAAGCTATCTGTGTACTGCCTTCTGTGAACATTCTGTTGCCTGTTTTTCTTTTGGTTTATGGGTCTTTTATGTTATTCATTTCCAAAGACTCTTCACAACAGTTGGGAGATAAGCCAGAGTGATGTAATTTGCAAGTGCTATTCTTGTTATGTTATTTGACTGAAAGCACTTTTTTCATGCAGAAGATATTAACTTGTATACAGTTACATTCACAAATCTTTTATGGTTTTTTAAATTTTGTGCTAACTGAAAAGGGTAGACCAACTCCAAGATGAAATAGAATTCATCTTTGCTTATTTTTCTATTACTTTTTTGTTGTTTTACTCTGGATACTTAATATTTTTATAATTCTGTATTTTCAAGCTAGATATTATGAAATATAATAAACTGTTCTAATATTGCTTCCTGAATAGTCCATCATTTCCAGTTTGACTTGAGATTAAACCTTATTAAAATATATGTGGCCCAGTTCTTTTTAAAGATATATTTATTTACTTATTTCTTTGTTTTAACGAGAGTGAGAGACCAGAGCAGACTATCTAGCTATTTCATATGTAGTGCTGGGAAATGAACTGGGAGTGTCAGACACACAAGTCCTACAGTCTGACCCTGAACTCTCTTCCCAAACTGGGGTTCACATCTTAATTTCTATTAATTTTACAGTGCCTCAATGTCTTAGGACCTGGATAAATATATATACATATATATAATAGTGCTGGTTCCCTTTCTTTTTCCATATGGAATCTTAAAACCTGCTTGTCTATTTCTGGTGTGTGAAAGGAACATATTTGTATTCCTACTTATGCTGTGTTAAGTATAAATTAACTTTAGGATAGTCAGTGCTTTTTATTATATTCTTGAGTGTTTTTATTGAGTGCTTTTCCGTTATGTCAAATAACTTTTCAGACCTAAACATTATATGATATAACCTTCCTTCTCCTTAATAATTTCATGATAACTATATTCATAAACTACTAATATTGAACTATCCTTGCATTTTATAATATATTTATTATAAAGTTATTTGAATTTAATATGATTTATTTATATCATGCTAGATTATATTTGCTAATATTTTATTAGAATATTTAATCAGTGTCTACAAGTGAAATTATACATTAGTTTTATTTCTGAACATTCATTATCTATTACTGATTTTTATAAAGTGTTTCACTAAAAGAATTGGGGATTTTCCTGCATTTTCTACTTTTAAACTTGCTCTTATATTAAAGGCTACTGGGTGCTGTAATTTGGGTAACAAATGTTTTGCCGAATTTCCCTATGTTCTCTTATGAAACTCATTTTGCTAAGATTTTATTATCTCATCTGGATATGATATATAGTTTTGACATACTGTTTCCCTTTAAATTGGTTTAATTTATCAACGTCTTCCAATATATTTTCTTGAACTCAAATAGATTAGTTGCTTGTGATCCCTTGAGTTGTTTTAGGATCCAGATTATTTACTCTTGTGTTTGTTTTATCCTTTGTCTTTTGATAAATATAACAAGTGGTTTGCATTCTTTTCAGAGAATCAGTACTCAGCTTTGCCTATTTGTTATATTGTTTTTGCATTTTCAAGAGTATTGAATTCTACTGCCATCACTTAAACAGTCATATTGGTGAATTAAGACTTCAGAAAATGAGCATAGAAGGGGCACAGTTTAGTTCATTGCACTGAATAGAATGAAATCTATCCTGTTGAAGGTATATATGAGTTTGCTTTACAATACTCATATATGCCGTGTGCACATATATAATGTGTGCACATTGTAAGCACACATTTCATTTATTTCAACCAGACTTGTTTAACAAGTCTTTAAAAGAAAATTACCTATTATGATATTTATTTATTTTTATTGTAGCACTTTTTAATTTTTTTATTATCTTTATTTATTTATTGGATAGAGACAGCAAGAAATCAAGAGGGAAGGGGGAATAGGGAAGAAGAGAAACAGAGACACCTGCAGCACTGCTTCATCATTAGTGAAGCTTTTCCCCTGCAGGTGGGGACCAGGGACTCAAACCTGGATCATAGTGGATTGTAACATGTGCACTCAATCAGGTGCACCACCACCCAGCCCCTCTTATTGTAGCACTTTTAAGTCCAAGCGTTTAATGTGACTTTTACAAAGAGAAGCAGAGTGTCACTGTGACAGATGTGGTACCCAGGAATTGGTATCACAATGATAGCTCAAGGAGATGAAAGATTGTAGCCACATATTAACTATGCTTACACCAGTAGCCTTCCAATATAAATGATATAAAAGAATTAGAAAGTAAATAAATAATTATATTTATATTTATTTTTTACCTCCTTTCCCTACCCACTAGATTTACATATTTTTTAAAAAGCCTTACATCTTTCAACTGTTTAACTTTTCAGTTCTCCTTTTTTCTGAGATCTCTCTTGTATATATGCATCATACAAGGATAGACATCATATCCTGTTTCCTACAATGAACATCATTCAATCCAATTTTGTCTCCTTTGATGATCATTATTTTTCTACTTATTTCCTGGGTTCTACTAGCTCATACTTGACTTTCCCTCATTGCCTCCTCATCTTCTCCAGGGTTTTTGTTTTGCTTCTCTGTGGGTTTGCCTCCAAATAAGCAATGGCTGTATAAGGTTTTTACTTCACACTGAAATATCTATCCCAAGTAACCTTTTCTTTGGGAAAATACTGTCCATAAATTTTGCTACTGAGGTTTCCTATTTTCTTACAATTTGGTAGATTCTGTGGAAATTCCTTTCATGGAGCTCATTATGAAATGAATAGGAACTTCATGGATCAACTACTTATAATGGAACTTCCAGAGGTAGGAGGAGCAAGGCTAGGACTCCAGGCTACTTGGTTTTCACATTGCTTTCAGCTGAAACAAAGAAAGACAACTTCTTGAATATTTAACTGCTCTACAAATTTTGCTTATGGCAGTATCTTCTGCTTTCCTGAACCTAATTGTTTCTCTGGGTTTTTTTTTTTTTTACCCTACACTCCCTCACCCCTCACACACACACACACACACATGCACACTGGCACAGACTCATATCTATCACTCATATCCTAACTCTATCTACTTTCTCCTTTGCTTCCTCTGATTCAACTCTCAAAACCTCTTGCTTGAAACTAAACTTATGTTGCCAACACTTAGAAACAACTTTATATTCCTTTTCCCAGTTTCTTGGCAAACGGAGTCGGTACTTTTGTTTTTATATTTCTTTAATGCTTGTTTTTGTTTCCTTCTCTGGAGAAGATGGACATTATTGAGTCTCTATAGTTTTCATCTTAGAACTCCTGCTCTAGGAATTTTTGTATCTATGGTTAGGAGAGACCTTACAAGTCTCTCTCTCTCAGACCAGTTATTCAATTGATGAATGAGTAGAGCACAACTTTATTGGTCCTATAACTTTTCTACTACAGAAATGTAACACCATAGGGTATGATTGGGCTCAGTGCAGCTGCAAGAGGGAATAAAAGGGATATGGTGTTAATTTTTCCTCTGTTTCTGTCCAAAGTACAGCAAAATAATGCCCGATGTAACCCTACAATTCTCCAATTGAACTGAATGAATGATCAGCACTAATTCATTCTCTTCCTTTGGAAGGTCATCAGATTTTACTAGTTTTGTGACAAAATTAGAGAATATTTATATAACAATTAGAGGCAAATGGCATAGACTATGAAGATTATATTGTGTGAAAAAAAAAAAACCTATTCAGAGACAAACTTCTGAAAGGGTCCATAGTCCTGATATATATTTGTTCTTCCCTCATTGTATCTTTTGTAAAGCCTGAGTTTTAAATATGTTTTAGCCAATAAAGATAATTTGAAAGTGTGTAGGTATATTTTCCCTCCACTTGGCTTTCTAATTATTAAATGTTGTTTTTCAAGCTAAATTTTCAGCACACAAGTCATGTTACTGCTTAATAATTTAATTTGGAAAACAAATTATATGTTATTTCCCTGACAATCTGAAATCTGCAAACTACTAAAAAGGAATCAATTCATTGAGCAGCATGATAATTAATGCTGCTAAGAAAATAATTATATTTTACATGGATATGTCTAAAATTTCACAGAGATTTGTTGTATCTCTTTCTGCTTACTGACAGTCACAAAATAGAACAAATGTACTTCACTTAAAAAAATAAAATAAGTGATATTTTTTCTTAGTAATTAAATCCCACTGGAGAACTTTGAAGGTCCTTAAATAAAATCTACAAAAAGATTGTCTTTATCAGTAAACCCACTGAAGAGAAGACATTTTTAAACGCTTTAGGTCAAAATGTGAATGTGCCAACGTAACCTAAAGATCTGGGGAGGTATAAGTTCAATGACAATTCACTAACTAGACAGGACTTGAGCATTAGTTACTAAAATCCTACTGATACTTAATTTCATTGGTTACCAATTTGTTCGCATGCAATATGGCTTGTTAGGAAACAATGGATTGCTCATTTTTACCTTGATTTTGATAAATACGCTGCTATAATAGACTCCCCTCACCAAAAAAGGAAAGAAAAAAAAAGCTCTTATGTTAAATATTCTTTTTTTTTTGCCTCCAGGGTTATTGATGAGGCTCAGTGCCTGCACTACAAATCCACTGCTCCTAAGAGGCCATTTTACCCCCATTTTGTTGTCCTTGTTATTGTTGTTGTTGGATAAGACAGAGAGAAATCAAGAAAGGAGGGGAAGATCGAGAGGGGGAGAGAAAGACCTGTAGACTTGCTTCAACACTTGTGAAGTGACGCCCCCCTCAGATGGGGAGCCAGGGGCTGGAACCAGGATTGTTATGCCAGTCCTTGCGCTTCACGCCATGTGCACTTAACCTGATGCACTACCACCCAACCCCTAAATGTTTAATATTCATATCATGGCTAACAACTTAGCCTCAAACAAGTAAATGCAAATTTTCCCAAACTGCCTCAACTAGTATTCATTTTTTAAAAATATTTATTTTAATGTGAGATACACAGAGAAAGATACAGAGGAAGAGAGACCAGAGCACTATTCAGCTCTGGTTTACAATGGTGCTGAGGATTGACCCTGGGACCTCACTGACTCAAGCATGAAAATTTTTTGTTTTGTTTCCTCTTGTTTCCTTTCCTTTCATTTTACCAGAGCACTGCTTAGCTGGGGCTTGTGGTAGTGAACCTGGGGCTCTAGAGGCTCAGGCAAGAAAGTCTTTTTGCATAACCATTGAAGGAAATATGCCAAGGCCTGTTTCCCTCGGGGAAAGAACTTATGTCACTGAAACAGACTGAAGAGAATAAGCTAGGAACGAGCAGGCCCTTCACTCATACGTGAAGAACTGAGTCCTGCCTGCACGGCACACATGTGACCAGCAATATCCCTAAATAGATCATAAGGCCTATGAAGTCCAAACCTTCCCACTTCAGAAATATCCCTGATCCAAAACCCTATATAAGGCCACCAGCCTGTCCCAAGGTGGCCTCCTAAGTTCCCTCTGGCTGGGCTCACTCACTTCCCCATCCAGGGTTCCTACAGCTCCCAGGAGACTAGTGGGCTTCTCAAGCTCTCCCCCAGCTAACACATTCAGACTTTCTTTTGTCTACACACTTAACTCTACTTTCTCACTTATTTCTCATATTCCTAAGAACCATTATGCTGTCTCCCCCAGTTCTATTGTTCACCTTTAAAAACTCAATTCAAATAGATTTATTTGCTTGAGTAAGTAGGTATGGAACATAAATTACTGTATCAAGAGCTTCTCAATAATGTTTCTTTTTTTTTTAATTGGGAGACTAATGGTTTACAGTGAAGTTATTGACACATGGGTACAATGTCTCATCTCCCCATGCATCATGTAATAAGACTTCAAGTTCCCTCGCCCACGCCCCCCACTTCTCCTTCCCCAGAGTCTTGTGCTCTGGTGCTATACACCACACTCAGTCCAAGTTTCACTTTGTAATTTCCCTCTCTATACTTATTTATTAAGTTCTACTTGTAAGTATGATCATTTGATATTTGCCTTCTTTTTCTCCCCGGAGTGGTTGTTTTTTTTATTCTGTGCACTCACTCCTCCCCCCCCAGGGTGGCCCATCTCCCCCCTCCTCCGTGGTTGCCGGCTGATGCGCAGAGGAGAACCAGCCCCCACACAATTCACCCAGTAAGTGACGTTTTTATTATAGTATCCCAAGTAGACTGTGACAAGAATAAATAGGTGTTATAAGTGTAAGCATCTCATTTTACAGATGAGAAAAATCAAGTTAGAGAAGAGACACAGTGTAAGAGTAATGGTGGAAAGGATGCATTAGAAAGCTGAATTTTTTTTTCAGAGAAGCAGACATAAAGAGCACAACTCTGAAGCTTTCTTGGATGCTGTGGGGGCTACGATAGAACCTGGGTCATATGCATGACAAAGCAGGCAGGTCCTTGATCTTCCCATCAGTACTCAGATACACATACTAACACATTTCTCTAGGAGAGCGGGAAAGACTGAACCCCATCCTGTAATGCCACAATTGAAATTCCACAATTAACACACAATTTGAAAGGGAAACTAGCAACTTTGCCATTCATGCAACCCAGGTTCAGTATTGTCCCCCTCAGCTATACTTAGCTAAATAAGTAAAGAGATTAAAGAGATGACTTCACTCATATGTGGAATCTGGAGAACTGATTTACATGAAATTGCAAAAAAAAAAAATTGTGAGAACCATAGTGGGTATCTTTTGGAGATGGGAGGGTGGGATACAGAACTTTGGTGGTGGGTGTGGTGTGGAATTATACATTGTAATCTTATAATCTTGTACCAAACTATTAATAACAAATAAAAATAAAAATTTATTTAAAAAAATTCCGCCCTCTATCACACTCAAGGTAGCTTCAGTACTCTGGACTCTCCAACTACTTAAAAAAAACAAAGAAAATAAAAAGACAGAAAAAAAGGGACACTGGTGAATCACACACATTTCTACCAGAAAATGTGCCTCTTCCTCTCATATTTTATTCTACAAAGGGAAGCACATGACGTTATCTATCATGCACTTATCATGGTATTTAGCCTGGAGGTTAAACCTGTGGTTTAAGAGGCTGGTGAAAATAGTTCATCCACAATGCTGACAGATTCTGAACTCCTCAGGACATCAGGAACCCTGGAAGGTTGTGAACAAGAGCATGACACTGTAACATGTTGAGCAGCATCGGGATTTCACTAAAAGTTTTGGCTGCCAGACTCTGAGACTTGCTTCTTGTACAATGTTCCAATCCCATCTATCTCTTGCTCTTTCTCACTAACCAAAGCAGACTCTGCTGCATGCTTCCTCATGCCCAAGAGCCACAAAAAGGGGAAGCTATTATCTGACCAAGGTTGAAGAGTCCTGCTGACATCACTTCAGGTGAATTGTGGTTCTATTCAGCAGGAAGGGAACCAATGACTCTCAGAGGAGAGCAGTCTGCCCCTAGGGACAGCACAATCTCAAGGCTGTGGAATTAAACTTGCCCCTTTTATTTACTAGTAAAACTTTAGGAGCTTCCTCTCTGAAAAAAAGGCAAGGCACATAAAGATAGACACACACAGACATGGAGGCCTTTGCTATAACCTCTTTTGTGAGGAGAGGGGCATTCTGAGCCTTATGCCCAGCACTGCAGTCGGCTGCTGTGCCCACTATGTCCTGAGTAGTCAGCAACTGGAAGCACTTGATGTGCTTTAGACTGGCACTGTTTATAAAGTATTATCACATAATTAAATGTCAAAAAGCAGAACCTTCTAAAGTTATAGGGGTTTTACCTTGAGACAATGCAGCTTTCTGGCAAGACATTTGTATGGAGACTATATAAACAATGATAAGACTGAGTTGAAGAGATAGCCCAACAGGTCAGATGCCTGCCTTGCCATGTACTGGTCCAGTTTTGATCCCCAGTACTCCCCATCTGGGAGAGGTTATTATACTGGAGAAAGCTCTGGTGCTATGGTGTCTCTCCTTCTTTCTCTCTCAAAACTTAGAGACATTTCACAAAGGAAGATAAATAACTACCCAATTAACACATGATGAATTTTCAATATCCTTAACAGTTGGGAAGTTATTAATTAAAATTAGGCTCAGTCAGACACACTAGAATAGATGAAATATAAAACAGTAGCAATATCATCCGTTGTCAAGATCCACTAGAACTATTATCCGTTGCTGGTCAAAGTATAAAGTTAATGTAACTGCTTTGGAAATGTAAGAAGCTTTTTACAATGTAATACATACATCTACCTTGTCATCAAAACAAAATAAGAATGTATATCCACAAAAACATGTACAGATGGGGTCTGGGCGGTAGCACAGCAGGTTGAGCACACGTGGCACAAAGCACAAGGATCAGCTTAAGAATCCGCTTAAGAATCCCAGTTCAAGCCCTGGCTCCCTACCTGCAAGGGAGTCACTTCACAGGTGGTGAAGCAGATCTGCAGGTGTCTCTCTCTCCCCTCCTGTCTTCTCTTCCTTCTCAATTTCTCTCTGTTCTATCCAACAATGATGACATCAACAACAACTATAATAACTACAACAATAAAAAACAAGGACAACAAAAGGGAAAATAAATAATAATAATAATAAATTTTTAAAAATGTACAGAAAACCTTTCTACCCACCTACTTCATTTAAAATAGCACTAAACTGGAAACAACCCAGTGTTCATCAAGAGGTATGATTGAGGAGCCTGTTAGTAATGCATCTGGTAGACTGTACAGGTTACCATGCACAAGGTTCCAAGCCCTCAGTCCCCACATGTAGCAGGGGCAGCATCATGGGTCTTGGAGCAGTGTTCAAGTATTTCTCCTTCTGTCTCTCTCCCTCCCTCTTTCTCACCCACTATCAAAGAAGAAAAAATAAAGATTTAAAAAAAAACACTAATTCTTAAAGTGGAAATATATTAGTAAATAAACAAATGACAGTATGTTTACATAATAAAAACCTACTCAGCAATGTAAAAAAACAAAAGATCATTTATCCTAATAAGGTGGATTTATCTAACAAAGAAAGAAATTAGAGAACTGTTTGTTGTAAAGCTCATGGTAAAATTCAGAGAGGATGCCACTTCTTCCAGATGTCATTATACTTTGTTCTAGCTAATACCTGCGTCTGGGATATGCTGGCCCACAGCTGACAAATATCTAACTTAAAAAAAAAAAATAGGGTCCAGGTGGTGGCACACCTGGTTGAGCGCATATGTTACAGTGCACAAGGAGGACCCAGGTTCAAGCTGCCGGTCCCAACCTATAGGGGGAAAGCTTTGTGAATAGTGAAGCAGTGTTGCAGGTGTCTCTCTGTTTCTCTCCCTCTCTATCTCTCCCTCCCCTCTTAATTTCTGGCTGTCTCTATCCAGTAAATAAATAAAGATAATTTTTAAAAGAACATAAAAATAAATAAAATGTTTAAATTAATGGTATTCATCCTTCTCTTTTTGTCTTAACTCAGCATGAAGAAGTGAAAAATTATACCCAAGTGTTAACAATTGTACTATAACCCACCAAAAAATAAAATGATGTAAAAAAATACAGGAAATTACATGTGTGTGTATAGATAGATAGATAAACATGACAAAACAGGTGTGGTCTCCAAGTGAGCTATCTTGCAAGCACCCCAAATCCATGATTTTAATACGACTATAGGGCATATAATTAGTAGTATGAGCACTGTATTTGAGAAGAAGACTTGAAATCAAGTTCTCACATGAAAAGAAATGGAAACTGATAAAAATGGGGGAAAGACAGCATTTTGGTATCTAGAGAAAAGACACTACATCCCACTTCCAATCCAAACTCTGTTCAAACTTAGTCTAAAGTTAAACTTTTTTTAAGCCATGAGGAGATGCCAGACAAGTAGGTATCTGTACTTCCTGTCATAGGACACAGCAAAAGGGGAACTTCAAGACCTTAGAGAAAGAACTTATATCCATATGGTATTAGACTATTGTGTTAAAGATTACATGAGGAACTACACAAGCCAAAAAAGGAAAATCTTCTAAGTCTCAGGTCAAGGATCAGCAGATAAATCACCTGGTAGAGTACACACATCGCCATGTGCAGGGACTCAAGTTCAAGCTTCTAGCCACCACCCGGGGGCACTATGCAAAGAGGAAACCTCATGAACAGTGGAGCAGAGCTGTGGTGTCTTTCCTTCTCTGTCTTTCTGTCCCTCTCTATCACTTACTGTCTAAAAAAAAAGAAAGACCATCAAGAGTGGTAGAATTATATAGGAGCAAGCTTCAGAAAAGTCTTGGCTACAGAATTAAAGTCCTAGTTAATCCAGGTAATATAAAAAGAATATTAGAAAAATCTCTAGGACCACACAGGAGTGACTCACATATATTTGAGAGATGCTAGACCACAAAAAGTTCATAAGTTGTTCAAAACAGATCTAATTGCATGACATCTCAACCTGAGGCCATTGCTGATGGGGCTTCATAATAGAGGGGGAAAGGCAAATGACAAGAAAAAAATGAGAAGATGAGATGGACCTTTGTGTATCCCGACAAGGAACAAAGGATCCATGTTCACATTCATGGACCCTCAAATACCTCTTGCCCCCCCACCCCCATAAAGATGAAACCTTTATGTCCCTGGAAAATTAGTTACAGCCCTGGGGAAGCAGAGGAGGAGAGTAAAAACAATGGTTTTGCTAGTGTTTATCTTAAAATATCTGAAAAATAGAGTTTGACTGAGTTCATCTTCATTCAGAAAGAGTAATTTATCTGCCTTTCGGCCAAAAAAAGGTGTGAAATAGAAGTTTCATTTTTGCACATCTTGAATATGTGGTCTAAAGCATATACCCATTGCATTTTATTTCCCAAGAAACTCTAAAACTACTTTGTTGTTTCTTTCCACATGATGACACACACAAAAATACTGGATTTAATTGAAGTTTTCAATAAAAAAATATTCCAACTCTATGAAATACCTAAGAAAGCTACATATACTGCTTGTGGATAGCAAAGCAAGGAGTTGGATTGTTATCCATAACAATGCTCCCACAATCAGGAAATCTAATTTTTATCATTTGCCTCAAACTCTACCCTCACAAAAACTTGAAACTGAACTGCCAAGAGTAACAAAATTGACAGATTTGTAATTCAACTCTCCATTTCCCTTTCCTGTTTGTTTGATTGATGTGTAGATTAGCAGTGAAATGATCCAAGACTAGCAAGAAAATGAGGGGAAAATATCTGGTTGTGGTCTCATAACAGAACTTTATCACTATACCTTGCCAACCTCCTGCATCTGTGTCTTTGCTCTCAACACACATATACATGCACACACAAAGGCAATTTTTTTCTTTCTTTTTTTAAATCTCTTTATTGGGGAATTAATGTTTTATATTAAAGAGTAAATAAAATACTTTGTACATGCATAATATTTCTCAGTTTTCCACATAACAATACAACCCCCACTAGGTCCTCTGTCATCCTTCTTGGACCTGGATTCTCCCACCCACCCACCCCAGAGTCTTTTACTGTGGTGCAATACACCAATTCCAGTTCAGGTTCTACTTGGGTTTTCTCTTCTGATCTTGTTCTTCAACTTCTGCCTGAGAGTGAGATCTTCCCATATTCATCCTTCTGTTTCTGACTTGTTACACTTAACATGAATTTTTCAAGGCCTATCCAAGATCAGCTGAAAACAGTGAAGACACCATTTTTTATAGCTGAGTAGTATTCCATTGTGTATATATACCACAACTTGCTCAGCCACTCATCTGTTGTTGGACACCTGGGTTGCTTCCAGGTTTTGGCTATTACAAATTCTGCTGATAAGAATATATGTGTACACAGATCTTTTTGGATGGGTGTGTTGGGTTCCTTAGGATATATCCCCAGGAGAGGAATTGCAGGATCATAGGGTAGGTGTTGTTCTATTTACATAATCATTATTTTGTCTGAGTCCCACCCTGTCTGCAGGGCATTGGTTTAATCCCCACTGGTTTGCACTTTCCTTTTCGCTCCACCCCCTCTCCTAGTCACATCCTGTTTTCCACCCTACCACTTCCTTCCTGGAAACTATAAATACAGATTCTTTTCTCAATAAACATTACACTGCTTCCCAGCTCAGCCATGAGTCCCTGGTTGTCTTTCTCCTGCCCACAAAGCTAGCCTGGCATCTGACGCCTGAACAGGGACCGGCATATAACCACATTTATACTCATGCTATATGCTTTGATTCAGTGACTTGGATGTGTTATTTATTTAGCATAATATGCTCAGCTTTTACATTGAACTTGGGGCCTCTTAAATGTAAGGCCTGTGCTGTATACCTTGGCCCAGTTTTTCAAATTGAAGTAGCATTGCATTATATCTTTATTTTAAAAAAATCATTTTTTATATTTACTTCCCTTTTGTTGCCCTTTTTTTTTAATTGTTGTAGTAGTTGTTGTTGTTATTCATGTTGTTACTGTTGGATGGGACAGAGAGAAATGGAGAAAGGAGAAGATGGGCAGGGGGAGAGAGGATGGACACCTGCAGACCTGTTTCACCACTTTCCAAACCATGAACATGGAATGGAATATCTTCCCACTTCTTTGTGTCTTTTTCAGTTTCCTTGAGTAGTGACTCATAATTTTCAGTATACAAGTCTTTCACTTCTTTGGTTAGGTTTATTCCTAGATATTTTATTGTTTTGTTGCTATAGTAAGAGGAGTTGGTTTCTGGGTTTCAACTTCTTCTAACTTAATAATTGCATAGAGGAATGTCACTGACTTTTGAATGTTATTTTTATAGCCTGAAAACTTACTATATTGCCTGATGATTTCTAAAAGCTTTTTGCTGGATTCCTTAGGTTTTTCTATGTATACTATTATGTCACCTACAAATAGGGAGAGTTTGACTTCTTCTCTTCCAATTCCTATCCCTTTAATTACTTGCTCCTACCTGATTGCTATGCAAAGCTACTTTCTTTTTTGATTTTCCTTTTTTTTGTCTTTGTTGTTTAATTGTTGTAGTTATTATTGTTGTTATTAATGTCATCATTGTTGGGCAGGACAGAGAACAATGGAGAAAACAGGGGAAGACAGAGAAGGGGAGAGAAAGATAGATACCTGCAGACCTGCATCACTGGCTATGAAGTGACTCTCCTGCAGGTGGGGAGCCGGGAGGCTTGAACCCGGATCCTTACATGGTCCTTGCGCTTTGTGCCACCTGCGCTTAACCCGCTGTGCTACTGCCGGACTCCCAGCAAAGCCACTTTCTTAAGAGAGCCTTTTATTATTATTTTTTTTTGCCTCCAGGGTTATTGCTGGGGCTCTGTGCCTGCACCATGAATCCATTGCTCCTAGAGGCCATTTTTCCCCCTTTTGTTGCCTTTATTGTTGTAGCCTTGTTATGGTTATTATTGCTATTGTTGATGTCCTTCGTTGCTGGATAGGACAGAAAGAAATGGAGATAGGAGGGGAAAACAGAGAGAAAGACTGACACATGCAGACCTGCTTCACCACCTGCAAAGCGACTCCCCTTCAGGTGGGGAGCAGGGGGCTTGAACAGGGATCCTTAAGCTGGTCCTTCAGCTTTGTGCCATGTGTGCTTAACCTGCTGCGCTACTGAGAGCCTTCTATTCTATCTTATAGTTTAGATTAAGTCAATTCTTTGATTTAAAGTAGGAATAAATTATGTATATCCTTAATTTACAAATGTACATTAGTTCATTGGTATTTTTTTAAAGGTCAAAGAGATTCTTCAAAGAAAAAATTCCCTTTGACCTTCAAAACTCTTTTACTTTATTACATCTCTGGGGTTTGGTTCCTGCAAGACCAAATTCTACTCTCACAGTGACTGTTGGGTAGTATGCCACCTCCCCCTGGCTTCTGCTTAACCATATGCCTATATAGGGATTTACTGATCCAAAGCTTTGGTCTATTTACATAAATCACTTTTACATAAAGCACTCCAGGGCATTGGTGGTTCAGTGATAGGATTCTCGCCTGTTCCGCCCCCTCCTTGTCACACTCTGATTTTCACCAGTCACTTTTCTCTCCACCCTCTCTATATCATATCCTGTTTCCACCCTACTTGGAGAGTATAAAAACAGCTGCTCTTCTGATTAACGACACCTGGAAATTGCTTTCCGGCTCCGAGAGTTCCAGAGTGTATCTCCTGCAGAAGTTAGTGCAACACGAGTTCCTGATCCCTCTCCCACGCAGCAGCCTAGATCGGCTCCAGTTGAGTTCTCTCCAAGCCAGAGAGCACTAGCTCGGGAAGAAGTACCCTCAGGCTATCCTGGCAAGTGACCATTATCTTTCCTCCTTTTTTCCCTTTTATTGATAGAAGAGATAGAATTTGAGATGAGAAGGGAGAGAGAGAGAGAGTGAGAGAGACCCTATAGCACTGCTTCATTACTAATAAAGCTTCCCCCTGCAGGTAGGAAATAGGAGCTTAAGCCGAGGTCCTTGCACATGGTAGCACCTGTGCTTGACAGGATACACCACCATCGGTGCAATTCAAAACCCTTTTAAAACTATGTCTCCAGACTTTTCTCATAAAGACTACAAGTGAGCCCACTTCTAAGCCTACTGTCTTCACACAACAGCCTCTCCCTCTTTAATGATCTACTGTTCAATTACCCATCTTCTTTCTTTCCAAGCACACATATCAAGTACCATTTTAGATAATTTCCATCATCCTTCTGTACAGTGGTGGATCTCAGAATGCCAAGGTCTCAAATGTTCTCCTTCCTCTCTGTTCTCATTGACACAGGTCTACTCCACTTTAAACAACTAGCTGCTCATACAGTCTTATCTCATCAAAGCACCTGGGATATTACTTCATTCCAAACTCTCCACCTGACATCCCTTCTCTCTGACCATACTTCATCAGAAACTTTTACAGTCTCTACTTTGGGCCCCCTTATCAAAGATTAGATGTCCATAGGCGTGGAGGTTTAGTTCTGGACTTACAATTCTATTTCACTGGTCTGTGTGCCTATTTTTGTTCTAGTACCAGGCTGTTTTGAGGATGATAGCTTTGTAATAGTTTGAAATCTGGGAGTATGATGCCTCCATTTCTGTTTCTTTTTCTCAATACAATTTTGGTGATTCTAGCTGTTTTCTGCTTCCAGATAAATGACTGTAAGTTTTATTCTATTCTCTTAAAGAAGCTTCATGGAACTTTGATGCTATGCAATAAATTTGGATATGATTTTGGGGAAAATATTCATTCTGATTATATCAATTTTTCCAATTCCTGAGCATGGGATGACATTCCATTTATTGATATCATTTTATATTTCCTTGAATAGTGACTCATAGTTTTCAGTATACAAGTCTTTCACTTCTTTAATCAGCTTTACTCCTAGGTATTTTATTGATTTTGCTGCAACAGTGAATGGGAGTGATTTCTCAATGTCTTCTTCAGATTTAGTGTTTGCATAAAGAAATGCCACTGACTTTTGTACAATGATTTTGTAGTCTGACACCTTGCTATATTGCCTAATAACTTCCAGTAGTTTTCTGCTGTATTCTTTAGGTTTTTCTATGTATACAATCATATCATCTGCAAATAGTGAGAGCTTGACTTCTTCCCTTCCAATCTGTATTCCTTTGACTCCTTTCTCTTGCCTGATTGCTATGGCAAGAACTTCCAATACTATGTTGAAGAGTAATGGTGATAATGTACAGTGCTGTCTCATCCCCGATCTGAGGGGGAATGCTTTTTCTGTCCATTGAGTATGATGTTGGCTGTAGGTTTGCTATATATGGACTCCACTATCTTAAGAAATTTTCTATCTATTCCCATTTTTTGTAGTGTTTTGAGCATGAATAGATATTGAATTTTGTCAAAGGCTTTCTCTGCATTTACTGAGATAATCATGTGGTTTTTGGTTTTGCTTTTATTGATGTAGTGGATAACATTGACTGACTTACATAACCTGAACCAGCCTTGCATTCCTGGGATAATCCCACTTGGTTGTGATGAACAATATTTTTGATATATTGTTGTATCCAGTTGGCCAGTATTTTGTTTAATATTTTGGCATCTATGTTCATAAGAGATATTGGTCTATAGTTTTCCTTTATTGTTGTGTCCCTATCTGCTTTTGGTATCAGGGTGATATTAGCTTCATAGAAGGTAGAAGGTAGTGCCCCTGTTTCTTCAATCTTGTGGAAGAGATTTAGAAGAATAGGTACTGTTTCCTGAAGGTTTTGTAGAATTTGTTTGTAAAGTCATCTGATCCAGGACTTTTGTTGTTGGGAAGATTCTTAATAGCTGTTTTGATTTCTCTGTGTGTGATTGGTGCATTTAGGTTTTGCAGTTCTTGATTCAGTTTTGGAAGGGTATGTTTCTAGGAAATCTTCTATTTCCTCCAGATTCTCTAGCTTGGTGGCATACAGTTCTTTGTAAAAGTTTCTTGATTTATGTGGTGTTGGTTGTGATATCTCCTCTATCGTTTACAATTCTATTTGTTTGAGTCTTATCCCTTTTTTTTTTAGTGAGTCTGTGTAGGGGTTGTCACTTATGTTTAATTTTTCAAAAAACCAACATGCAGTTTCACTAATTTTTTGTATTGGTCTCTTATTTTTTATGTTATTTTTGCTCTAATTGTAGAGATTTCTATCTTTCATGTTGCTTTAGGGTTCCTTTGTTCCTCTTCCTCTAAATCCTTAAGGTGTGCAGTAAGGTTGCTTATTTGTGCTTTCTCTTGTTCTCTAATGTGTGCTTGTATGGCTATGATTTTCCCTCTCTGTACTGCTTTAGCTGTGTCCCAAATATTTTTGTAGCTTGCATCTCCATTTTTTTGTTTCCAGGAACATTTCAATTTCTTTCTTGATTGCCTCTTTGACCCAACAGTTTTTACACAGTATGTTGTTGAGTTTCCAAATTTTGTGACATTTAGTAATTTTCTGTTTGTTTTTGAATGTTAGCTTTACTCCATCATGGTCTGAGAAGATACTTGGGATGATTTCAATGCTTTTTAATTTGTTGATGCTGTCTTTGTGGCCTAATAAGTGGTCTATCTCTGAGGATGTGTTGTGTGGATTTGAAAAGAATGTGTATTCCAGTGTTTGGGGATGAAGAACTGTGAAAATGTCCAGGAGGTCTAGTTTGTCCATCTCTTCATGAATTCTCTTGTTTCTTTGTTGATTCTCTGTCTAGTTGATCTATCTAATTATGAGAGTGGGGTACTGAAGTTTCCCACTATTATTGTATTACTACTGATGTATTTTTGTAGTTCTTTCAGAAGGTGTTGTATTTAGATGGGCCCTCATTGGGTGCATATATGAAATAATTGTTAAATCTTCTTGGTTAATTGATAATCTAATCATTGTGTAATAGCCTTTATTTAATTTAAAGTCTATTGTGTCAGAGAGTGGCTGTTCCTGCCTTTTTTGTGGTCCATTAGCCTGTATAATAGCGTTCCATTCTTTCACTTTAAGTCTGTGCTTGTCTTGTTGAGTTCGGTGGGATTCGTGCAAGCAGAATATGGTTGGGTTGTTTTTTCTGATCTATCCTCCCACTTTTGGACTTTTAATGGGTGAGTTTAGGCCATTGACACTTATTGATATTATGGATTTAAGGTATTGCAGTGCCATTATTCAACAATTTTTATTTGCTCTGATATATGACAAGTATTATGGTGATTTTCTTGTTTATAGAAGGACTTTTAGAACCTATTTCAGGGCAGGCTTGGTGATGGTTGCCTCCTTTAACTGTTGTCTGTCTGAAAAGGTTTTGATCCTTCCATCTAGTTTGAATGAAAGTTTAGCAGGATATATTATCCTTGGTTGAAACCCTTTTCCACTCAGGACTCAATAGATATCTTGCCATTCTCTTCTGGCTTTTAGAGTCTGAGTGGAAAAGTCTGCTGATAGTCTTATGGGTTTTACACTATATGTGACTTTTTGTTTTTCTCTTGCAGCCTTTAGGATCCGTTCTTTATCCTTACTTCTTTTCATTATAACTATGATGTGTCTTGGTGTCTTCAGGTCTGGGTTGATTCTTTTTGGGATTCTCTGGGCATATTGAGTCTTAAAGTCCTTTCTGTTGTTTACATCTGGAAAGTTTTCTTCTATAATTTCCTCTATAATGTTTACTTCCCCTTCCTCTCTTTCTACTCTGGTAGGCCAATTATACAAATGTTACTTTTTTTGAGAACAACCCATATGTCTCTGTTGTTGTTTTCAGTGTCTCTCAATATCTTTTTGAGCTCTTTTACCTCTTTCTTAGTTTTCTCTAGCTCATCCCCTGTCTAGCTGATTCTTTTTTCTGCTTCTGTTAATCTGCTTTCCCTTCCTCCAGCTTCTTTCTTCAGTTTAGTTATAGTATTAGATTCTTATGCTATTTGGCCTTTTAGTTCAGCTATTTCAGCTTTCAGTTCTCTAATTACCTTGAGGTAGCTAGTATTTTACTTGAGGTTCTCTGTTGTTTCCCTAATTCTGAGACTCCTTTTCTTCACAGTTGTCTCCATTTCTGTGATTATTAGGTTTACTATTGCTTGCATACTTTTATTATCTATGGTTTCTTCTTGTGGGACTATGTGGAAGTTAGGTAGAGCTTAGGGAAGCTCCTCCCATATTCACAGATGGAATGGAGGTCTGAAAAGACACCTCTCTTGTTAGCCTCTCTCCATAGAGATGAGCCAAGAGACAAAAGTATATCAGACTCAGCTTCTCCTCTGTAAGACTCCCGAAATCCACAAGGAGCCTACAAAGAGCCTATTTCCTCTCTCCCCTACTGTCAGCCAAATGGTTACACTCACTAAAAGTTCACATATTCCATTTCACCTTTTGATCACAAAGGAAGAGCACATTCTGTTACACACTTCTAACACCAGACAAGTGAAAAGCCGCCAAAACCTTATGTCCTGGAGCCCTTTTGATGTCTTTAAAGACTTGTTCTTCCTTTTCTATCTCACCTTACTGGTTCAACCCCTATTCTTCTCTCAAATGCCTTTGGATAATTAAATGCCTGCATCAGGAGACTAATCGTATTCTTCTTCTTCTAACGTTTGCCCTTCTTCCGTAGCCAGTCAACAGCGTCAGGTTGAGCCTGATGTAAAGTTTCGAGACCTCCTTTGAATCTGGAGAGGTGGCAGTCGTTGACTATGTGGGTCATAGTCTGTCTGTAGCCACAGGGGCAGTTCGGGTCATCTCTGGCTCCCCAGCGATGGAACATAGCGGCGCACTGGCCATGGCCTGTTCAATAGCGATTGAGGAGGGCCCAATCATAACGTGCTAGGTCAAAGCCGGGTTGACGCTTGCAGGGGTCTGTGATGAGGTGTTTGTTCTTTACCTCAGCTGACTGCCAACTCTGTTTCCAAGAGACTGGAACAGAGAAGTTCAGTGTAGGCGTAGGGGACCAGATTGGGTGACGAGATGTCAAGCGTTGGACAGGGCGGGCGAAGATATCCGCGTATATTGGCAGGTCCAGTGGAGCATAGACGTGGGAAATGAACTTAGATGATGCCGCATCCCGACGAATATCTGGTGGGGCGATGTTGCTAAGAACTGGCAGCCATGGAACTGGGGTGGAACGGATGTTCCAGAAATTATCCTCATGGAGGAATATAATTTGGAATCGATCAAGTGGACATGGGGGCTACGGAACCATACTGGGGCACAGTATTCTGCAGTGGAATAGCATAATGCCAGAGATGATGATTGTAGTGTGGAAGCGCTCGCGCCCCATGAGGAGCTGGCCAGTCTTGCAATGATGTTATTCCTCGCGCCCACCTTTGCTGCAGTTTTTATGAGATGTTCGTGAAATGACAGAGTGCAATTGAGAGTAACGCCAAGATAGACTGGCTGGGCTTCATGCCGGATTCTCGTATCACCAAGCTGCACATTAAGCTCACGTGAGGCCGAGGCATGGTGTAGATGGAAAACAGATGATACCGTTTTTGCAGTGCTAGTGATTAGTCGCCATTTTTTACAGTAATCAGATATCGTATTGATCTTTATGTATCAACTCTTGTCATACCAGCTCCTACCATAGGGGGCATGCTGACCTTTAAGAAACCTGTGAATTCTGACGTATGTGAAAACTGTTCTTTGTCTAGCCTTCTATATCAACCCAAATCCACCCCCCAATAAATGAGTGTGTTTGTACCAGAATCCTCCCCAAGTTTCTTTTCACTCAGTCTCTTGAACTGGTGATGGGAATTTGGTAGTTTACCTTTCTAGCTGAGAGCCAGCCCACACGAGTGCCGGCACTTCTGACTGACTTGAAGTTTCTTCAGGGCTCCTGTCCTGATTCATTGTTGTAGCAGTTTTATTTGATCATGATTTAAACTTTTTTTTTAATGTGGTTTGTATTCTTCTGTTCAGTCTTTCTTCAGTTGTTGTGTTTTGAGTTCATGCCACACTAAACTAAACCTTTCACAAATGCAGTCACAAATCCCAGAAAGTACAATAGCAACTGAAGCAAAGATTGATGCAGTTCAACCAATATCAGTTAGCCAAACAACACCTCTAGTCCATGAAAAAACAAACAAGCAAACAAAAACAAAAGAAAAGGAAAAAGAAAAGGGGTAAAGACAAGGCAATAATAGACAATTATTCAAATCTACTGTCCACTATAAATTCTAGAGATAGCAAGAGTAGAAAGGAAAGGAGAAAAGAGAGACAGAGAGAGAGAGAGTCCACTCTGAGTCCGATTTCTTCCACAAAAATAATTCACAAATGAGTGTCAGTGAATTCACAAGGCAAAAGAATGAAGAAGGGGGGAAAAAAAGAGTAGTGAAAGGAAAGAATTTTTTTTAATTAGCTAGGAGGAGAAAATAATGAGGGTGGAGAAAAGAAGAGGAGAGAAACAAATTCCTCCCACAATGGATAGCACACCCAGTCACCTATCAATGGAAAAAGCAACAATAGTTAATTTTGTTCAACCTGAGGAGGAGGGAAAAGGGACATGTGTATATAATAAAAGTAATAATAAAATCAAATAGAGTAAAAAACCCTAAAGGTCAGTTTGCAGCTTGGACCATTCCAGATGGGCTGCACATAGCCTGTTCTCCTTACTAAACAAAACAAAGACAAGCAATTATAAGAAGTATAAAAAAAAAAAAAAAAAAAAAAAAAACCTCCAGCTATTCTTTCCCAGGCAGAGCTAAGGCCTAATTGGTCAGGTATACTATCACTCAAATGAAGCTCTAGCCCCCTTGAAAAAGAAAAGGGCTTTGAATGACACCCCACCCCTGCTGTGCTAAGAATCTTGGTAAAGAAAGTAGCTCCACAGGAAGCCTGCTAGGAGCAGCTGGCCAGCATGTGGGGGCTGGTTTTGGGGTGAGGGGACAGGGTGAATTAGAAATAGTCAACCAAGTGCTATGATCTCTTTCATTCTCTCATTCTCTCTGTTTTTATCTCTAGCTGAAATAAAATGGGATATATATATATATATATATATATATTTACATATACATATACATATACATATAAATACTATCTACAAAACAGAGACCCCCGCAACTTTTCATCTGCACTATTCCAGCCTTTAGGCCCATGATTGGTCAACAATTTGTTTGGCTTCATATGTTAACTCTCTTTTCAACCACTGGGTTCATGATGTCGACCAGACTTCCCTGGACAGACAACCCCACCAATGTGCCTTGGAGCTCCATTTCCCCAGAGCCCTTCCCCACTATGGAAAGAGAGAGGCAGGCTGGGAGTATGGATTGACCTGTCAACACCCATGTTCAGTGGGGAATCAATTACAGAAGCCAGACCTTCCACCTTCTGCATCCCACAATGACCTTGGGTCCATATTCCCAGAGGGTTAAAGAATAGGAAAGCCATCAGGGGAGGGGATGGGATATGGAGTTTTGGTGGTGGGAATTGTGTGAAGTTGTACCCCTCTTATCCTATGGTTTAGTTAATGTTTCTGTTTTATAAATAAAATATTTAAAAAAAAATAGTCAACCTAGGAGTTTCCTTTCCTTTGTCCTTTTGGCCTCTGTTTACCAGCCCAAGAGTGGGTTATAGGACTCTTTTATGGTATCACCCCTTGCTCTCCATTACCACAGATGGTCAGAAATCCTTTCCTCTTCCGAGAATCCCAGGTTAAAAGCTGATTTTACAGGAGCTCACACCGGGCACCGGGTGTTGTCTCCAAGTCGCCATCTTGCTGTTTCTTCTCCTCCTCCTCCTCCTCCTCCTCCTCCTCCTCCTCCTCCTCCTCCTCCTTCTCCTTCCTTCTCTTCCTCCTCCTCCTCTTTCTTTTTCTTCTTCCTCTTCCTCCTCCTCCTCCTCCTCCTTCCTCTTCTTTTTTTGCCTCTAGGTTTATCGCTGGGTCTCCACACCTCCACTATGAATGTACTGCTCCTCCTGGTAGACACTTTTTTTCCTATTCTTTTTCCTTTTTTTTTTTTTAGATAGGACAAAGATTTAGAGGGTAAGGGAAGATAGAGAGGTTGAAAGAAAGACAGACACCTACTTCACCACCTGTCAAGCAACCCCCCCACACACACACACCCACTGCAGGCATGGAGCTGGGGGCTCAAACCTGGATCCTTGAGTGGGTCATTGTGCTTCCTACTATGCACACTTAACCCAGTGCACCACCATCCAGCCCCAATAATATAATTCTTCACATTATCTGTGATATATAGATCCTTAAATTCTGCCGTGTCTCTTGGATGAATGAGACAACTCTTCTGGAAGCACTTGACTCTGACTAGCCTTAATAAGTTGGCTAGTTTATTCATCACAAACATAGAGCAATCCCCTACTTTCTTGCACTTTATTTTCAGAGACACTTCAAACTTTTGCTTTCTTTCATAATGGGACCAAGGCCCTACTAACAATCACTTCATGAGAGGTCCTTCGACAAATGTACTTTATTAACTGAAGTGAGCTGATTTATTTTTTTGTTAAGAGTCATAGAATTTGTGATAATATAGCTGTATAATATATGCACTTTTGTTTTCTCTGCAAATACATATTTTGAGTCTAACATCTGAATTTGATGATACTTATTTCTTTACTTATTATGATCTTTCTTTATTGGAGGGTCAAAGGATTATAGTATAGCTATAGCTCTCATGTCTACCTAGAGAGTCTTTTGCCCCTGTTGAATATTTCTATATTCCTTACACAAAGGTTTACAAACACCTTCATTCTCCCCCAAATAAAACCCCTTGAATCCTTGTGCAGGATGCATCATTTTTATCCTTACCAATGGGATAGGGATTTGTTTTGAACTCCCTCAAGTTTAACAACATGATCAACTTCCCCTAGCACGCTTCCTCCCACTCTCACCAAACTTCTTATGATTTTATTTCTCTCTTCTCTTCCCTTTGACACTCCCTTTTCCATATTGATGTACTAATTATGTATTGATATTTCTATATCAAATATTTTAATTTCACTCTTTCCTCTAGCTCTCCATTTACTTGTTAAACAATACAGCATCAGCCTGCCTTTCTTAGTGACATGTCTCCATGCTCATCCTCCACCATAATCTATAGTATTGGACCTTGTTTTTTAAAAATATTTATTTATTTAATGGACAAAGACATGAAAATCAAGAGGGATGGGTGAGATAGAGAGAGAGACACCTGCAGCACTGCTTTACCACTCATGAATCTTTTCCACCTGCAGGTAAATTTTGGGGTCATGAAACCAGGTCCTTGCACATTGTAACATTTGTACTCAACCATGTACACCACCATCCAGCCCCTATTAAAACCTATTAACCCCAGCCTCATTGAAACTTCCCCTTTTCCCTCATTAAACT
Source organism: Erinaceus europaeus (assembly GCF_950295315.1). Lineage (NCBI taxonomy): Eukaryota > Metazoa > Chordata > Mammalia > Eulipotyphla > Erinaceidae > Erinaceus > Erinaceus europaeus. The sequence continues at coordinate 32,535,807 of NC_080171.1, read as the reverse complement.
GGCTCTCCCTTGTCATCTCTGATATATTTCTGCCTCCTCTCTAGCTCTACTTTCTTCTAATCATGAAGTTTCATGACTGTCTTCAACCTAGAAATTCTTTCTCTTCCCTTTTCTCCAGTTATCAGATCAATCCTAACATTTTCTGTAGTTTCCTAGATATCTTCATCTGGACATCCCATTTACACCTCAGGACTAGTTGTTCCAAAGTTCAACACATCTCCTTCCCTCTAAATATCACTTTCTGCAGAAACTTCTGGTTTTGTTGATATCCTTCATCTTTTAAGTCACACAGAACCACCTTCAAAGTACTTATTTAAGTTACACAGCATCATTTGCTTCCATGTCCAGACTACCTCTATCAGTAAATATCTCCTGAGTTTCAAAACTCTTTATCTGAAGTAACTCTTGTGATCATTCACCATATATTATCCTTCAAATTCTTATCGCCTGCCATTGTAACTACTGGAATAGCTAAATTGCCTCTCTTCTCAGCTCTTCCTTTTCTAAATAATTTCAGATACTTCTGAAGGACTAATCTTTTTAAAGTGCAGCTTTAACAACAGCACTTCTACTCAAAACAGTCAATAGTGTCCCATTGTCAACCCAATTAACTACAAGCTCTTCATTCTGGCATTCAAGGACTTCTACAATAAAACACAAGGCAGGTCTGCTTCCCCATGATCTAGTCTACTTATTCTCATGTTCTAATCAGTTGAAGAAACTGAAAGAAAAATACAGAGATGAACTTTTTCTCACTTTTTTCCACTTACTTTATACTGAAGTTTACTTTATACTCATATACCTTCGCATAAACAATGTACAGCTTAAAGTTACCTATTTAAACATTTGCCCTAGTCAACTAAGCTATCTTTACTTTCCTGTTCTGTGGGTAGATTGGAATGAGGTAGCAGCAAGACAAATAAACATTTTTCAATAAGCTAACATTCTTCCCAGATAGAATTAGAATAAAATCAAGTTACAGAAGAAAATTTGGTTAGAAAGAGAAAACAAACAGAATGCCAAAACTAAATAAATAGCATATATTATTTTTTCTATTCTTTATCTAAATTAAGCCATTTATAACCATATCCATACTAAGTTTAATGTTTCCAAACTAATAATAATGCAACACATTTTACCCATAGAGATGAAAATTAAATACCTTCCCAAGCCCATTTTGCAAACTTTTATCAAGTTTGGCTCATAAATGCATCTGTTCTTTAGATTCACCCTTAAACTGTCTTAATTTCCTACTAGTCCTCTCATTCAATTAATGGATTCAACAATCTTTGAAACATATGCATTTTATTTATGGATGAATATTGTGTTTTCACCTCCTTTTGAAACACATTCTCTAACAGGTAAGTTGATCACCAATAACTACCATTAGAGAAGGGCAACAAATCTGCCCACTGACAAATTTGGGTCACTATGAATTGCAAACCACTTCGGTGGCTTTGCCCTTTGGTACTAAATATAAAGCCACTTTGGTGGCTTTGCCCTTTGGTACTAAAAATATGTTTACAAGGGAAGGTAATTCTATATACCCTTTTATTTTTCCCTGGGGGTTATGGAGGGGTCACAGCAATATAAACTGGAATAAATACAATCTTTAGGAAGACCCTAGCAACACCATAAAAGATAAACTAATGCTCTATGAATTAGTAGACACTAATGCTAAAACATTATTTATTTATTTATTTGGATAGAGACATTTAAAAAAAAAACTGAGAGAGAGCAAGAGAGAGGTATGTCCAGCACTGCTTTCCCACTTTCAAAGTCGCCCTCCCCCGCCCCTTGCAGGTAGAAACTTAGAGGCTTGGACCTGGGTCTCTGGCAACAAAAACAAGTGTGTTCTACCAGGTGTGTGACCTCTGAGCTCCCTAAAATTTACTTATTTATTTGATAAAAGCAGAAAGAAATAATAAGGGAACTGGGAGACAGAGAAGAAGGAACAGGGACACTTGGACCACTGCTTCACTGCTTTCACCTGCAGGTGGGGATGTCCTAAAACCTTTAGTATCTGGTAAAGTAGAGGCTTAAAAGCTTGGAAGGGTGAGGGATCTGCCTCAGCATGAAGAAATATTTTACAAGGGCTGGGCTGTGGTGCACTTAACAGAGCACATGTGTTACCATGTGTAAGGACCCAGGTTCAAGCCCTTTGTCCCAATCTGCAGGAGGGAAGTTTCATAAGTGGTGAAGCAGTGCTGCAGATCTATCTATCTATCTATCATCTGTTTATCTCCCCTACCCCTCTCAATTTCTCTATCACTACTAATCAATCAATCAATCAATTAATAATATTTAAAGAATTAAAAAAAGAAAGATTCTACAGGTAAGAGAACAAAATACAATAATAAAAGGGGATTCTTACCAACACAAAAACAAACATTAGTCAACATGAGAAACAAGATGACAGTCTGGATGTAGAGTGGCTCATCACCACTGCTGAGTCATCTCCTTCTCACACTAGCAACGGATAGTCACTCACATGGAAGACCATCTTTTTTGGGGGGGAGTGGGATTTATGGTTTACAAGATAGTTGACACAGGTTACAATTTCTCATTTCCCCATTATGCAAAACACTCCAACTTAGGTCCATTTCCACCATCATGCACCAGGGCCTTCAAAACACCCAACCCTCTCTCTACCCTCCTTTGCAGAGTCCTTTGCTTTGGTGTGATAGAATTGTCCTTCTTTTCTGGGGTGGGAATCCGCAGTAGCGGCTTTTCAGAAAATGAACACAGCTCACTCTTTCAAGTCTGTGCAAAGGGAGTTTAGATTTAAATACTTCCCAGTCAATGCACTATTGCTTCCATCTCTGCTTTGGGAAGTTGGAAGACAAAAGAGACCTCTGCATATGTCCTGATGTCTCTAGTGCTTCCTAACAATTTGGCTAGAAATGGACAGCAGAGAGTATAATGCATTGGCCACTTAACTGCCTCAATTCTTACCCATTAGGACAGCAGTACTCTGGGCACAGCCCACACACATGCCTTCATCTAGCCTTGGACAACTGCCAAGGATGCTATCAGGTCCAATTCAGGAGGCAACTCTAGAATGGTTAAACCAGATTCATCATGTTTTTCTCCACCCCACTTAATTTCCCTCTTTCCCCTATTAATTCAAATTATCAAAATATTGTTCTAGTATAGATAGAAATTTTTCTCTGCTTCATTACACTGGCCTTGCCTACCCCTTCTCCTTTTTTTCTCTTTTTGACTTCCCTCCCCTTTATCTGCAATGAGTACACACCACCTCCCTTGCAGCCTCTCTGCTTTTAGCAATAATTTGCACATAATGGAACAGCCAGAGGGGGTTTGATCAATGACCTCTGTCTCAGAGATGCTGTTCCTAGGGAAACACATCTGCCAACATAAAGTATTGGAGCAATCACAGCTCAGTGAACGCAGTAATAAGCAACTGTTACTCTGGCGCCATCAGTCATGTTCAGTTACAGACCTGAAAGGAAATGGCACCTCAGGGAGCAATGTCCTTCCATAAATTTGGGCAACAATGAAGAATGATTTGCAATCAAGTAATAAAAGGCCCCAAAAAGGTCCACCATGCATACTAACATCCAGTACAGCTGACAAAGGAAATAAAAAACCTTGGCATTGTTTGCTCGTTATGTAAACTACACAGCTGTCCAAGCAATTAAGATATGATTTGGGGAATTCTCTCGTAAAAATTTGCTAACAGTGCTTCCACTTGTGAAAGTGACATTCTTCTTTATCAGTAAAGTGCATTTCATTAAGGTAATGCAATTTCATCAAGCTTAATAGTAGGAATTGCTTAACCTTATGGCAAGAGTACGTAAACAACATAAAATTAATGTTGCTCCTTGGGTGGAGGAAGAGATGTGCATTAGTGACAGTGCTGATTAAATAATAAAGAAAGCCAATGGGGGGGGCACTTTGTGTTCAGGGACTCTGGGGGCAGATAACTGCTCCCTAACTCACACTTTGGGAATATATATATATATGTTTTCTGGCAATAAAAGAGTTAAGTGTTAATTTACATGCAAAGTATCCATCCAGTCTGAGCTGGACAGACAGAATAGAGCAAACCACTGAAAAGATAATAGGAGGAAAATAAAAAAGATAGTAGGAGAAGAGTTGGCCTTACAAAGGATCAAACAGGGCAGTTTTCTCATAGAAGCATGCTTAATAAGTAAGCACAAATAAATGAAACAAAGTTAATGCACCAGGTCCACAGCAAGTTGTGTTGGCCTATGATCCTATGAACCCGTTCTTCACCCCATGGACCCTCAACTGACGGTCATCTCTGAAAATGAGACATTGCAAAAAAGAAGTCCCTTCAGAGCAGAGTTCTACTTAGATCCCGCATTTCTACCAGACCAAGTGGACGCTTTCCCCATAAAGCAAATAGAGTTCACACAAGGGTTCCTACCCCAAAATCAATGTCAGTAGAAGAATCATTGCTTATCTTCTGTATGGCAACCCAAAACATGGGCAACCTTGAAACATTTCAGCATTCTTCTCAATAATATATGTGGTCGTGAAAATTCTTAAGTACAAACTACAAGAGATTTACACCAATCTTCCAGGACAGAGGAGTGGATAAGAAAACTAAAACAGAGAGTATAGATTATTCCCAGCTTCTGCTGTTGAATCACCAAATGATGGTATGTTCATCTGCAAGTTAGTACATTCAATTCAAGCCCAATTTAATGCATAGTCTCTGTTCAACTGCCTTATGAGCTCATTTCCAGATGTAGGAAAGATGGTATCTCTACCCTGGGAGTAAGTGCCCTGAGAAGGAAGACAGGCACTTCAGTAAGAGGGAGGGGAGCTGAATGAAATTAGCAATATTTCAACATTTAATATGATGTCTGGATTGGAGAACAAGACAGATAGAGTGGAATATTGGGTATCTGTGGCAAAATAGCATTTATTTATGAGTGGGCCCTTCCAGAACATGACTCCATAATGAGGCCCTTTGAGGAGACAGTAGAGATTTTAAGTGAGATGCATTGACATATGTGACTGAATAACAGATCACGGAGAGCTTTAAATGGCTCTAGGTTCTTCAGAAGTCAGGTGGCAAGTTCAAATGAGATGGCTGAGAAAGGTTCAAAGATGGAATATTTACAAAGGTTGGAAATATTAAGGGAAGCCAAAAATAACTAAAATACTCTGGAGAAGTGGGAGAAAGTCCTCATCTTCTTGAAGAAGATTGGGAAAAGAAGCGTTTAGAAACATAAAGAAACAGTGGTAGCTATAGCTTTAGGACACAGTCACCCAAAATGAGCTATGGCCTTAGAGGAATGCATTCCAACAAGGAGGAACACAAAGGAATAAATATGCTGACCCTTTTCTTTCAAAAGACTAATTCAACTAAAGTCTAACAAAATTAGTTCACCAGGGGATAATTAAGAATTTGATTTCTGGGGGCTGGGTGGAGGTGTACCTAGTTGAGGGCACACATTACAGGGCATAAAGACCTAGGTTCAAGTCCCTGGTCCCTATCTGCAGGGGTTGAGTAGTGAAGCAGTGTTGCAGGCTTTCTCTCTCTCTCTCTCTCTCTCTCTCTCTCTCTCTCTCTCGTCTCTCTCCCTCTCTCTGTCTCTCTCCCTTTCAACTTCTCTGTCTCTATTCAAAATATACATTTAAAATTAATTAATTAATAAAATGTCCAACTTTGGAAAAAGAATTCAGTTTCTCTGTGATGGTGGAATAGCTCACTTAGTGCACTACTTTGCCATGTGTGTGACCAAGGTTCAAGCCCAGTCCTTACTACATTGAAGGAAGCTTCGGTGCTACTCTCTCTCTTTCTCTTGATCTCTCTTACTCTATCTCCCTGTCAGTAATAATAGTAACAATAATAATGTTTACCTAACATACTTCAGATCAAAAAGATCACAAAACTCTAAATAAATATACTATATACTCCTAATGTTAAATTATCATTTGTGTACATGTATGTGTTCATTCATTCTTTTTTTTTTTCTAAACTGTTCAGGGTTTTCTGTACCCAGACTTATCTTGGCAGGTCAGAGTGCAAGGCAGGCCCCAGGCTGGCAGAAGTTCTTCCTATTTTTTTAATTTATTGTTATTTTTTAATAAGAGGCTAAGTAAATAGTAAGACATTAGAAATAATCAACATTATTTAATTACTTATTATTATTACTTTTTTTTTTTTTACCAGAGCACTGCTCAGCTCTAGTTTATGGTAGTGCAGGGGACTGAAATTGGGACTTTGGAGCCTCAGGCATGAGAGCCTCTTTGCATAATCATTGTGCTATCTACCCCTGCCCAAGAAGTACTTCCAATACATGATGCACTTGTGTCGAGACTCACACTCACCTGACCAGGAAAACTGAGAAAGGCCAGTGATCCAGTCATTCTAATCTGTGTGTGTTGGGATGGGGGAGAAAATGGGAATGTCTGGAGAAAACTACACAGACTCATGGGGATATATAAACTCCACACAGGCAGTGTTCCCAGTAGGAGTCTGTCCTCATCAGTGTTGAATGAAACTGGACCTGCTAAATATAAATAGAAGGTGTTGTTCTGGTTCTTGCTGTCCTGACATTCTATGATTCTTTGGCACACAAAGTACATACTGGCTCCTGAAAATGGAACAAATGAAAGTCCCTTACCCTCTATAAGAAGCTAAAAGGTGGGGCCAGGAGACGGCTCACTAGGCAGAGCATCCACATTGCTCAGTGTGAAGACCCAAGACCCCCGAAGCACATAGGAGTTCCAGGCAAGGTGCCAGGGTTGCTCAATAAATGGTGCAGTGGTGCTGTGGCATCCCTTATTCTCACTCTATTTCTCTCTCCAATTCTGTCACTATCTAAAATTAAATGGAAAAAAAACTGCTGACAGCAGCGGAAAATCTACTGGGGCATGAGGCTCTGGTGGCAAATAAAAAAATGTCTTTAAGAAGTAAAAGGGTAAAACTAAGCCTGTGTCAGATGTTACCAACTTACTTTTGAACTTCTTTTATTAATTTTACAGTTTCTAGGGAAGAAAAACTAGATTATTCCCTTTTAATTTTAAGTGATTTCTGTATCCATTCATCTTTTAATTTAAATATTTATTTAGCCTCTAATGAAGTCTTATAAGCGCTTTGGTTTGTTTACTGTTTAATTTATTCAAATCACCCTGTCAGCTTTGCTAAACTTTCCATCCAGTGTGCATGATCTGAATAGATAACTTCTTGTAAGTTGTTACTAACTTCTACAGAGTGCTGTGGCTCAAAGTTCTATACTAGGGTTCTCAAGGAAGCCAAATAGTAAAGGCAGACAAAATAACTTAGCGGTCAGAGATTATTATACTGAAAAAGTTTCGTTAAGCCTGTTGAATGCCACCGAGAGCTAAAATGCTAAAGGGGTGGGCTGGTTTTTTGTTTGTTTTTGTCATTCATCTGCAGTCAACTTCATGCACTCATAACATCACTATGATCACAACAGCCCTCTTTTATCCATGGCCAGATCTGTTGGGTTTGCTTTCACCATGGTTCCTCTCATTGAAAGGTAGCATAGGATAGTTTTAACATGCTCCCTGGAACAAGACAGCCTGGCTTCATATCCTAGCTTTGCTATTACAAACTGGAGGCCCACAGTAAATTTTTCTTAACCTCTCTGTGTCTAAGCTCCCTTATGTGTGAAGTAAGGATAATAATATCAACGTCACAGGGTGTTACAAGGCCTACATGCCTTTATATGTTTTTAAAAGTTTTAAAAATTCTGAAGATTTCAGAAAATTAGTCTTCTATCTGAATAGTTTTTTTATTTCTAAATAAGAACTTGTGGAGACAGGTTGTGCCTCACCAAGTAGAAGGTAGACCTTGCCATGTGCTAGAATCTGGGTACAACCCCTCTTACCAACTTTCGGGGGGAAACTTTAAAATCAGTGGAGCAGTGCTGAAAATGTCTCTCCTCTGGCCTCTACCTTCCTATCTCATTCCCTCACATCTCTTATCTTTCAACCATTGTTACAAAAAAAAAAAAAAAAAAAGACCTCCAGGAATGGTAGAGTTGTGCAGGCACTGAGTCCAAGAAATAACCTGGTGGTGTGGCAAAGTAAATAGATAATAAATAAATAAATAAATAAATAAATAAATAAATAAAAGCATACCTGTTCCCTTGATTCTCCCTGGAAGGACTATAGTCCAGGTCCTCCTCACTAACCAGATGGCAAAGACTCAAACTTTTGGGTATATAGCTCACAGCTATCAAAGGCTCTACCTGTAGACACTGAAATCTACAAAAGAGAACTACCAACATCAGTGCAGATGGTTTCCACTCAAGAAGTCAGATCAAAGAAAGACGTACAGGTCAAGGGTAATAAGGCTAAAACCACCCATATTTGTGCTCAGGCCACTTCCTGCAGGAAGATGAAGCAGGATCACCATGTATCACTACATACAAAAGTCGATTCAATATGGATCAAAGAACTGGATATTAAACTGAAAACTATGAAATATACAAGAGGAAGCATGGCAAAACATTTCAGAAAGGTCTCCTGAGACTTGGAGTCTAATGAGAAGGGGGAAAAATTAAGTCAGTAAGATGACATCTGACTGTAAAAGGGCAGAAAGGCACACCCAGATGAAGAGATACCTGGTTTATGAGGGTCTTGAGCACCAGAGCTTCTGTCTACTAGGACTTTAGGGACATGTTCTCAGTAGGAATGACATTATGAACTCATTTTCAGCTCCTCTCCCCACTCTGAAAAATGAGGGCTGGGAGATCTAACCATGACCTTGTATATATGTTGACCAGCCCTTATCCATGAGCACAGAGTTAGCTCCACTGGACAAAAGATACTGCAAATGCTCGTCTCACTTAGGAAATGACAAGAGTTTCAAGAGTTCCTTCGCAGGAAACAGAAACAAATACCATATATATGAGAGAGGATAAAGAGAGAAAGAGAGAGAGCGAGCGAGCAAAATAGCACAGAAGCTGTCTACAATGTGGTAGGTAGGGACTAGGCTCAATCCTGGGTTGTACACATAGCAAAGCAGAACACTATCCAACTGAGCTATATACCAGTCTGAAAAAACACAAGTATGTATTTTCTATTATTTTGCTGTAGCCATTTCATGGTCTATGAAGGGAAATTCACTTAACTCCTCTGCATCTGAAAGTTCCCAAATTCCATAACATTTCAAGAAGTATCAGGGACTTCAGAGACTAGAGAATGCACAAATATAGTCAAAGGAGCAATAGGGTTTTGGAATTCCTTCATAAGAAGTTGGAAAGATATTTCTGCATATCCAAAACATGCTAGGCAGACTTATCAGTTTGATCTTATGATGCTCAAGAACTGCTCTGCTTATATTTCATAAAAGAGTAAGAAACATCAAATAGGCAAAAGAACAAAAGTAATAAAATAAAATAGTAATTTTAATTTTTATTATCTTAATTTATTTATTGGATAGATACAGCAAGAAATTGAGGAGAAGAAGATATAGGGGGAGAGGAACAAAGAGACACTTGCAGCCCTGCTTCACCACTTATGAAGGTTTTCCCTTGCAGCTGGGGGCCAGGGACTTGAACCTGGGTCTTTGTGCATTATACTGTTCATTCAACCAGCTGCACCACCACCCAGCTCTAAAACAACAATTTTATATCAATCCCTTGAACTCCTCATCCTTCAAAACTCAATGAGAAATCTTTCACTATGAGAATAATATCATGATACCCTTCTATGAGTATTCCTACCAACTAAAAGGAAAAAGAAGATAACTAAGAAAGCGTTACCTGCCTTCAATGGTGGTAGCACCAGTGTAAAAGAATGCTCAAAGCTTCCCTGTTAATTTAGAGAGCAGCACTTATGGCACTGCTTACCATGGGCTCTTATTCTTGTGGCAAAAACCCCAGTTCATTTAGCATAGAAACAGTCTAGATAGAATAAAAAAAGATACTGGACAGAGAGACCCAGAAGACCTGGTTTTAAGACAAGTCTCATAAATTCACATACTAAAAAAAAAGTGTTTGTCCCAAACCTGGAGTGTTGATAATATGGATAGTAGACTTGGCTGTGAAGGTTTGTTATCTACTTACTTCACAGAAGTCCTTGAAGGACTCTAAACCTTGCTGACTCAGTTCTATTCAGAGGAATCTATGATATTGCTATTCCCATATCTAAAACAAAGGAGAGAAATGCACAAAGATGGTGCAAAATATAGACCAGCATCTTTGTAGTATGTTGGGGATTAAGATATGGACATCTCTGGGGGGCTTTTATTCAACCATGTCAGCAGTGCTTTAAACTGAACGGGACTTTTAACAGCCTTTGGAAGAAGGTACCAGAGCACCACCCAGTGACATCCCTCATGCAAGTCAGGCTACAGGCAGGAAATGGCTGGTGGGCACTCTAGTCCTCATAATCTGGCAACTAAATTTAGGGGCACATAAAAACTAAAAAATTTAAAGGCTATCACCCAAAAAATTACACCATATAAGGTGATACCAGATAAGAAGTTAGCCCACAGGCTAATTTAAAGTCTATTCCATTGGTCAGACTATCAATGTTATCACCCATTGTCAAGTCAACAGAAACTGTAGTGATTATCAACTCAGTGATCTCCTGTAGGGTCATCACAGTGTCAGAGTTCAATGCCCAACATGGAAAAGCAATTCATCTAGAACTCAGAAGATAAAGCATGAATAAGTGAATGCTGTTCTGGAAACTTTCTCTTCTAATGATTATATGACTGAATATAAGATTTTGTTGTATGTATAATATTAGAAAAGCTCTAAAAGTGGGAACTTAATGGTTAATGAAGGTTATGGCCATTGTGATAAACCATATGAACCGTCAGCAAGGGTACAAGATGACTTCGTGGGATGATGGACATATGTGTCTGCAGTTCTAAGTATTTCATGGTATTTCACAGTATCACTTTTAGGAGCCCAGAAATTCCTAAATCTTGTTCTGCTCTATAATAAGTGACAAACACATCTCAAAATAAAACAGAGGTTTAAAGTCACACAGTTTCAGAGATTAAAGCAGCAAAAGCAGGTATCAGCCAGGATAGAAAGAAAAGTTGTTAAGCTTTGGTTAGTCAACTAGTCTCTAATAGCATTTAATTCATAAAGTTGTTGAAAGATAACATAACCATTTAAAATGCTGCTAGCCAAACAAAATAACCAATAGGATGGCTCCAGGACATTATAAGTAAATTATACAGCTTCCTTTATTAAGATCAGGAGAGCATTATTGTTTGAGATCCTGCCCAGACATTCTGTTATTCTAAAAAGAGTTCCCTCCAAGTGGAAGCCAGCAGAGTCACAAGAAAGCTGTAAGACAGGTGATTAATTCTTTTAAAAGCAGTAAACCAACAAATCTAGAGGAAAACAATCCAATCTGCACTGCCTAATGGCCCGCCACAAAAGTGGTAGTGAGCTATTATATGGGAATAGAAGTGGAAAATAATGAAACTCAGTTTAATTATGACAATATAATTTCTACAAGGTAATAAAGACCATTAAATAAAACAATTATGGAGGGATACTGCATGTGTACACATGCATACACACATAGTACATTAATTTACATGATGATCTAGCAGTAAGAATTACACTTTGAATTTTTTGATGGGTGAAAGATTTGAATTTTTTTCCCCTGTAACTAGCAGTCTAGGACATTCATAATCAATGTCATGAGACTAGAGTTTTAAATCATGATCAATGCTACTGTAATTTTTCTGAATCATGTAAATCATAAAAAGATACTATTATTATAAAACATGTAGTTAAAGATCATCATCTCCCAAGTGTGAATATCTAATAAAATAGCTGAATCTTTGAGGGTTTTATTAATAAAAATTTTTCCCCAGGTCATTTACTGATCCATGCACTTTCAACTGTGAGCTCCTTTTCTACTTTTTAAAGAATCATATTAAACTGAAAGACTGATGTATTTTCTCTCTATTGTATCAGCAATCCTCACCCAAGATCTCTGACCAGAGACAAATTGGACTATGGGAAAACTGAGAGCTCTTTTTCTTAAACATATGATCTTTCAAGAATGTTAATTTGTTTTCAGAGGACTCTCCTTTGGGGCACAATGCAGTGTTTCCAACTAATTTGGCATCTACATAAATTTTTAGAACTGTCTGTTATTTCCCTTATAACAAAATAGTACAACTTTTAATAGGAAAGTTGTTCTACAAAGACCCTATTTCATACTATATTACCTAATACTAATGCCTCTGATGTGCCATTCCTTTCTTTCTTTCCCAGACAACAGCTATGTACCAATTACAGCATTTGTAAAGGTGTTAATTACTATCTTGTCAAAGTTTCTTCAGCAGTAATCACTTATGACCCCATATTACCCATTAAAAACTAAAAAGAATTCATGAAATAAATCAAAACAGACATGACAATAAAATTCAAGACTGAAGTTAAAAGCATGCATACAAACACACACATCAAAATTAATATATTAGAATATCCTGCCAGGGTTTTGTAGCATTTCAGGGTTTCTTGGCTATAAAAAAAAAAAAAAAAGCAAACCATACTGAATGTTTAGAGCACAGCCTATTCTTCACTGCTTCAGTTGTTTCCTTTTGTTTACAAGTCCCAGCCATCCTTCTTTGTGAATTGAATGCTAAACTATGTCCGGAGAGATGTTATATTGCTTACAGGATGCTTCAGCAGATGGTGCTTCCTGTTGCAACAGAAGGCTGTGATTATACCTGAACTCTTCAAGAACTCTAACACCACAAAACAAGATAAATGGAAGTCTTGAAAAGTTTTATCTCATCCTTTACCAGTTATCTAGCCACTCAACCACCCACTGACAGCTCCTGTCACTTCACAAAATAGAAGCCACTCCACCAGCCCCAGCCCCTCCTATCCATCTTTGCTTCCAACCAAGATCCTCCTCCTCCTCCTCCTCTCTCTCTCTTTCTCTCTCTCTCTCTCTCTCAAGCCTCCTATCAGCAGAGTTTGTTGAAGAATTATTGAAACTACTGCTCATTCAGATGCCTGGTCACTGTGCACTCAGATATTTGAACGGCCCATTATCAACAATAAAGAAAAGAGAATAAGTTCTCCATCAGGAAGTGTCTATAAAAATAAATTGCAATACTGCAAAGGCCACCTGGTGCCAAAAGTTCAGGGCTATCAGGAAATTTATCTCCACACATTTGAAGAGAAGCTGTCCTTTTCAAAAGACTCTTACCTGTGTACCCTTCACAGCGCTGCTGTCACCTTTGAAGCTGAACAGTACTTGTTGGGGAGTCTTAAGGATCTGTCACTTTATCCTTGAAGCATTTTTCTATTTCCCTCTTCCAAAATGCCTTTCATGCATTTTCCACCTTGATCTGGTTACTGCACTTACCAAAGGAAAAGGTAATTCCTAATTTGTGCTGTTTTCCTCGTATGTGCAAAGGAATATGTCTATCACAATATAACAGAAGCATGAGAAAATAACATCTATTCACACATAGTTTCTCAATAACAAATAAATTGGAAAACAGCAGAGCTCCTCATTAAAACCCTGCTCTCACAAACAGCCTCAAACCTACCTTGTTTTGTTTTGTTTTAATAGCCCCACCCAATCTGGCTTTCCATTATGCCAGTGATTAACCTGTGAAACAAACTCCTCCTTTCCTCCTTAACACTTGGTCTTGGGTCTCTGTCTTCTTAACTAGCAACAGTGTGGGGGCCAAGAGAGCTCACCGTGTCTTACTGTGTATGCAGTTCAGGTTCTACCAGGGAAGTTCCAATGCTGTGCTTTTTCTCCCCTTCTCTTGGTCTCTGCATTAAAAGCTGACCCAGAGCAGTGAAACTGTATATTCCTGAGGTCCTGGCACCAAAGGGAAAATAAGAAGAGGGAAGGAAGAGGAGGAATAGAGCAGACACAGCAGCAAGTTTGAAACCCAACCCTCTGATAAAAATCTATTACATGGAAATTCAGAGCCAGATCCTATTTGAACAAGCAGCAAATTCAAATCCCTAATTATAGAGAATGAACTAAATCAAATAAACTAAACCAAATTTATTGATCTGCCCAAAAGTATAGAACTAAGATTAGCTAGAACTCTAACCTACTTAGTAAGCATTACTGGCACTGATCTTAAATACGCAAACATTTTAAATGTGCAAATAAGTATTTAAAAAACTCAATTTATCAGGGACCAGGCAGTGGCACACATGACTGAGAGCACAGGTTACCAGGTTACTATGTCCAAGGTCCTGGGTTCAAGACCTCAATCCTTACCTGCAGGAAGAAGTTTCAGGAGAGATAAGACAGTGTTGCAGGTATCTCTCTTTCTCTCTCCCTCTCTATCTCTGCCTTCTCTTCTCAATTTTTCTGTCTTATCAAGTAAAAAGTAGTAAATGAATAAATATTAAGTCACCTCAGTTTATCTTTGAGTTTGGTTTTATTGATATGGCTAACCACAAAATAGTGTGCAGGTACTTAGAAATCCACTGGCAGACATACAGTGAGTGACTCTGCTAATTTACTCTGCATACCTGGGCACTGATATGGTTAGGCACTAAGGATACAGTGATAATATTCATGTTTATCTTCTCAGATAGTGATAATTTTCATTAATTCCTTGATATATCTACTTCCATTATCTTTCCAAAGCTTATACATATACTTCCTCCTACAGATTTAAGATTACGTAGTTAAATCCATATCCTTTTCTCTCTTAGAATTATACTGTAGATAAATCCCACAACTTAATTTTTTCCAGCTTTATTAAGGTATAATTAACAAAGTACAATTACATGTGCATTATGAAATTCCCAAAATTAGACTAATGAACACTCCCATCACCTCAGAGTTACCTTTTTGTATGTGAATGATGAGAACACCTAAGATCTGTTTTCTTAGAAAATGTAATGTTTACAATGCTTGACTGCTGTCAACATGCTGTTCACTAGATGCTCAGAGTTTACTCATATTAAGATCTAAAGTTTGTACTGTTTGACTTGTTTCTCCTCATTCCCTTCACCTCTTAGTCCTTGGCAACTGCCACTCAACAATGTTTCTGTGAGGGAACCTTTGTAGATGTCACATACAAAGACTACCATGTAGTTATTTATTTGTTTCTACAACTGGATTATTTCACCCAGTATCAAATTCTCCAGTTTCATTCATATTATCACTAGTAGCAAGATTTCCTTCTTTTTCTTTTCATTTTTTTTTTTGGGGGGGGTATGAATGAGTGGGTGGGTGGTGGTGGTGGTAAATTCTACTTTTTATTTATTTTATTGAGAGGAAAGGGGATATAGAGAAGGAAAGAGACAGAGAGACACCAGTAGCCTTATTTCACCACTTGTAAAGATTTCCCCCTGCAGGGGCTTGAACCTGGGTCCTTGTGCATTGTAACATGTGTGCTCAACCAGGTGCACCACCATCCAGCTCCTATTTTATTTAACTAAACTACAATGCTACTGATGACATAGAAATTTCTTTTTTTGCTGTAGTTCTTCTTCTTCTAGCGTTTGCCCTTCTTCCGTAGCCAGTCAACAGCGTCAGGTTGAGCATGGGATCATGAATGCCTCTTTTCATGTTTCTCACGATGTATATAAACCAATTCTGTATTACAAATCTGATGAAATGGTACTAATAGGTTAAATAATGCATATTTAAAATTTTAGTAAGTATTAAGTAGCTCTAAAAGAACTGTGCAAATTTGCATTCCCATCAACTGTTCATGAAGAATTAGTATCAAGTTATTAACCTTGATTATCTCATCTTTGCCATTCTGATGGGCAAAAATTCCATTCCATGCATTTTAAAATAAAGTAGAGCACTGCTCCCCCTGATTCATGGTGTTTCCAGGGTCTTCTGAGCCTCTAGCATGAAAGTATGTTGTGTAAACTACACTGCTATCTCCTCTACAATCATGCTGCTTACCTATTTAACATACCAGTACATCACCTTTGTCTCTGATAGATATGGTATAGCTTTATTGTTCTCCTTCTTCTTATTATTATTATTGTTATTTATTATTATTATTTTGTATTATTGTTTTCAAATGAATAACCAATTGGCACAACACTACTTTTATAAGATCTCCTTTTCCTGAGACTGAATAATAGTCCATTACACATAGACAGGTGTGCATATGTTTAGAAACACTACCTGTTCTTCATTTGTAAATCAATGGACAGTTCAATCCTTTTCATATCTTAGCTACTGTGACTAATGCCACAATGAAAACAGAAGTGCATATGCAGCTACTAAGAACAATGAACTCAACTTCTCTGACCCATCTTGGTCACAGCTAGAAGGAATTATGTTAAGTGAGCTAAGTCAGAAAGATAAAGATGAGTATGGGATGATCCTACTCATCAACAGAAGTTGAGAAAGATCAGAAAGGGAAACTAAAGGCAGGATCCGACTAAATTGAAAGTAGGGCACCAAAGTAAAAACCCTGTGGTGAGGGAGAGGGTGGACATGCAGCTTCCTGGGCCGGCGGGTGGGTGGGATGGGACACAATCTTTTGGTGATGGGAATGGCGTTTATGCACACTCCTAGTAAAGTGTAGTCATATAAGTCACTATCTAATTAATATGAGGGGGGAAAATTCATTGTATGTCTAACAAAGGGAGTTTTCAAAGTTAACCCAATTACCAAATAATGTGATGATAACAGTAACTATCCATTGTCTTCTCGAACCCCAAGACAGCAGGAACCTCACATCTCCACTATAGAGCCTAAACTTCCCCCAGTCCTGGGACTCTAGGGTAGGGCCCACTTTCCCGTATGCTTCTCCCAATTCTTATCAAATAATATTTCATCTGCTGATTGCAACCTAGTCAACGCAACGAGTGCCACCCCAACATGCTTCACTTCAGACTGTGTCCAGAGACTTCAGGTGTGGAACAACAACCCTTCAGCTTCATCACTCGGGTGAGACCTTTCCTTTCATAGTATTCTCTAACTCCATCCCAGGTGGTTCACTTCCTAACAAAGTCCCAAAACCTAGATATAGACCAGGTTCCAGGAGATAGAGCATATGTTCACACGTATCCATAAACTAGGGCAAATATATACCTGAAAGCAGTAGTACACTAGAGCTTGCAGTGAGTACCCCCCAACACTTCATCTCCACTATTCTAACCTTTGGGTCCATGATTCCTCAACAATTTGTTTGGCTTTGTATGTTAACTCTCTTTTCAGCCACCAGGTTCCAGATGCCATCAGGATGCTGGCCAGGCTTCCTTGGACTGAAGACCCCACCAATGCATCCTAGAGCTCCGCTTCCCCAGAGACTCACCCTACTAGGGAAAGAGAGAGGCAGACTGGGAGTATGGATCAACCAGTCAATGCCCATGTTCAGAGGGGAAGCAATTACAGAAGCCATACCTTCTACCTTCTGCAACCCACAATGACCCTGGCCAGGTCCATGCTCCCAGAGGGATAGAGAATGGGAAATCTATTGGGGAGGGGGTAGGATATGGAGATTGGGTGGCGGGAATTGTGTGCAGTTGTACACCCCTATCCTATGATTTTGTTAGTGTCTCCTTTCTTAAATAAATAAACAATTTAAAAAAAAAAGAAGTGCAAAAATCTATTTGAAATATTGATTTCATTTCCTTTGTATATATCATTAGAAACAGATTTGCTAGATCACATGATAGTCTTTTTTATAACTATTATTTATATTTTTGATCAGCCTCCATGCTGTTGTTGCTCCTAATGGCTGCACCAATCTGCATTTCTACCAACCAAGCCCCCAAATTCCCTTTACTCTATATTGTTATCAGTACTTGCCAACTTTGTCTTACATCCTGATCTGCATAGGGTCATATCTCATTGTGATTTTTGATTTGCCTTTCTCTGAATATTAGTGGTGATGTGTATCTTTTCACAAATCTATTGCCCATGTCTATATCCGTCAACTATTTTCTAATAAATCTTTTAAATTATTTATTTATTTACCTTGGATAGAGGCATAGAGAAATTGAGAAGGAAAGGAGAGCTAGAGAAGGAGGGAGGAAGAAAGAAAGAATGGGTAAGAGAGAGACAGAGAGTAGGAGGGAGGCCTGCATCACTATTTCACTACTGGTGAAGCTTTCACCCTACAGGTGGAGATAGGGAGCTTGAACCTGGGTACTTATATGCTATAATGTGTGCACTTAATCAGGTACACCACCACCTGGAACTTATTTATATATTTTTTCTTTCTTTTATTTAATAGGACAGAGAGAAATTGAAAGGGGAGAACGAGATGTCTGCAGCAATGCTTCACCACTCAGGAGTCTATTCACCCCCTGCAGGCTTGAACCCAGATCCCCGTGTATGTTGTTTGAGCTCAACCCATCCATTTAGATAATTCTCTTGGGAAGAAACTGCCTATTCAGGTCTTCTATCCATCTTTTAATTTGTTTATTTGCTAGAGGGTTATATGTTTATACACTTTTGTTTAACATTCCACCATATGTAGTGATAGTAAATTTAGATTATTCCATCCTCCTGCAGCTTGCATTCTAGCAAGAGAGAGAGAATATTAACTAGATAACACCAAAGATTATTTTAAGATAAATGTTAAAAATTTAAAATAAATAAATAAATAAATAATTTGAAATAATGAATGTGGTGAAAGTAGCATGAAAGATGCTTTGGTTTCTAAGAATAAATAACCTTAGAAGTGAAAGAATAAAACAGACCTTCCCATGCAAAGATCTCGGGACAAAGTAGATAAAAGAATCTTCAATCTGTTCTATGAGAAATGCTTATTGCAGCACTAAGCATGTGAGCCACCAGACCCAAGCCTTCAGTTCTTCCCCAAACTACTTATACATAAATGTGAAAGATAGCATTCAACTTCTAGAGCCATCTTTACTGTACAAAAGAAGGAAACAGCATGCATATGGAATTTTAAGCTTTCTAGTAGTTACATAAAACCCCCAGGGAATCAAGTGAAACAAAAATGTAATCCAATATATCTAAAGTATTAATATTTCAACATATAACAATATATATTATTAATAAGATACCAAAACTTCAGAATCCAGTGTGACTTTATACTTAAAGTAAACCTAAATTCAAAGTAGCTACATTTTAAGGGCTCAGCAGTTACTTTTGACTAGAGGCAACTATGTTAAATAGTCCAGTTCTATGGGGTCTTAAGAAAATATGTTACAGTATTTTCTACATGTTACAATATTTCCTTATAATTTATTTCTTAGCTAATGAATATACCATCATAATGTGCAGTGTCTATGTATGTACATTTCCTGGTGTGAGGGAGGATCCATTGCTTTGCTTTTCATACTATGTCCTGGCTTCATGCTGTCTCATGAATTAATCCACTGTACTGAAAGTATTTAGGATTTGTTTATCTTGTGATGCAGAAATGTTGCCTCTTCCTTATCATATCTGTCATCTCAGTGCAATAAGCCCATGGCCATGTGTTTTAAATCTCCTATCCCCTAAAAATGTGTGGTGTGTGTGTGTGTGTGTTCAAGCAGATTCAATGCCATTGAAAACTGAGCCAGTATTAACTATGAAAATTACTCAAGAGCTAAAGCACAGGAAGTGCTTGTATGAAGCTCTAGATTTAATCTCCGGAATCCCAAAAGCTGAAGCAGTAATCTGATCCCTTTCTTTTAATAAATAAAAGGGGGGGGTTGTTTTGTTTTTTTACTTTCTTAAAAAAAAAAGAGACTGAGCCAATAAAATGAAATTTATTAATAACAAAAAGGAACATGGAAGATGAAAAAGCTTAGGTTCTTCCAACTTTGCAACTAAAGACCAAAAGGAATGTCTTATGAGACATATTGGAAAAATACCTTGAAAATATATCAACTTGCTCTGCTACCTTGGTCACTGACAACCCTAGAGTTGCACATTGGTATGAAAAAAGCTAAAGCCAAACCATCTGTGTTCATCCAAATGCTGGAATTCTAAAACTTCTTGTTAAATGCTCATGGAGTGAAAAGTGAGAAGGGGCATTGAAGAGTCATGACAAAGAGAAAAAAATGAGTAATATAGAAAATCAAGGAATCCAAAGGAGTGAAAAGAAAGGGAGAGAAGAAAAGAGTGAAAAGAAAAAGAAGAGATATGGAAGGATCTATGAATGATGAAGAATTGCATCTCTAAGTTTATCAAGAAAACCAATACCACTCCAGTTTTTTCAGTAGGTTGCCCAGGAGTACATCCCAAGCCCATGATAGTTAAAAGCCCCTAATCTATCACTTTTTCACCTTCAAAAGAAAAAAAAAAAAAGCCAGGCTAGCGGTTTTCCCTATTCTCTTCTCAATCAATAGTACATACCTTAGAACCTAGACTTCTCCACCAATATAACCTTTAATTGATTGCAGTATTTCAAGAGCCTTTTCTGGGTCTCCACTTGAAGGTATATACTGGACTGGACCATCTGAGGAGTCCCCACAAAGAAGGTGGGTGTCCATAAACATCCAGGTAAAGCTGCTCCAAGCTTAGGAGGAAGTAAAGAAAAAAAATAAAAGAGTGGACAGGAAAAGCAATGGATTGAGGGTCTTCTATCTTCTTCCTACTGTTTCCAGAAAAGTGGAGATTAGTGGCCTTTTCCAAGTATGGAAGTTAATTCAATCACATAGTAATTTTACACTTGCCATCAGGTTAAAAAAATAATCTGCTAGTAATATTCTTCATGGGAGAGTCATTCATTTATGGCACTTTACAATCAGTGATTGCCTAAGTGGGTCTGCTAGTTTTAATTTCAATCCACCATAGAAAGGGTTGGTGCAAATATCTTGACTTTCTAGTTCATTTTTTAACATTACAGTTTATGCAGAAAGGGTGAGTCGAGCCTTTCTGATGTGAGAGCCTGAAATCATCATCAGAGACCTACTCTGAGGTCTCCACAGGTCTCATTGCAATCACCAATATCCTGCACAGCTCCACTCAGAAAAGAGTTGGAATGGAAGAAAAGTCAGAAGTTACAGGGCAAATCTGTGGAAATCACTTAAGAGATTCAAAATGAGAAAGAGCTATCTGAATCAGAGTGAGAAAGCTTAAAGACCATTTTTACTTGGTGAGTTACTGTGGCTTTGGGAATACAAAGGTAATCAGAAAAAGATGGAGCCTTGGTGATTTAAGCATATGGAGTCCTGAGACATACATTCATCTTTTAGTTCTCCTTTTCCCCCCACATTTTTGGAAAATTTATCCTAGCAATTGCTTTTTTGATGGTGACATGAATTATGCTTCCTGAATAGTGATGAGTAAATTTAAAAGGGTTCAGGGCTGAATGCATGAATACTCAGTCAGCTTCTTCTTCCTAACTCATAATTCTAGCCTTCCCACCCATTAAAATCAAATGAGCAGGCTTGTAAAAATATGTATGCATAAAATATAGTCAAGGCTTTAGTCCAATTTGGATTAGGCCAAGTATATCACAAAGTAGCATCCTATGGGGAAAAAAAAAAGATCAAGGCAAAAATAGAACCTCAAAAACATCTGAAGTCAATTAAATTTAGATCATTGACTTTAAAAAAATTTGAAACAGGGTTACTAGTCTCTAAGAAATAGTAGTTCATTTGATTTGCAAGATATTTAGAATGAAAGAAATGTTATCATATTTTATTTTCAGTTACTGCTTTTTCTTCTTCAAGTCTCACAGCAATGACAACTACATAGGCAGTATTATAGTAAACTCCACATACTACAACTTAGTAGCATATTGCACTATAGGGAGTACAAATAAGCAAAAATATCAATCTTTTTAAATTTACAAATTTGAACTTTAAAAATACAGTGTAAAACAAGGGTCAATCATATAACTCAAAGTCAAAGTGCTTAATAATGGTTTAAGTGCCTAAAGAAGGCATCATAAATTCTGTAATTGATTGAATTTAGACCAAATTAGTAGGACAGACTAGCAGAAAGGTACAAAGAAGAAAGATCCCCCAAACCTAACTCTGGTTGAGCTCAACAAATGACAATGCCAAAACAACTGAGAGAAAATCTAAGATTATCAGATAAAGAAAGCACTACAAAAAGTTGGATAAGGGAAAGAGACTGGCCCACCTAATGACACCCTATTTGGTCAATATCATATCATCTTATCATCTGGGGTCCTAGTTAGAGAATCCTTGGATTCCCATACATATGAATGGGTATATATATAGGACCTTGACCTCTAAAGGGTCCCTCTCTCCACTACCACTGGTCGCTTCCATAAGGAACAATGTCTTGTGGGCCCTCTCAGAACCTTGGCTCTACCATAAAGCAATGATAGTAGGGATAGCCCCAGTCTCTGAAGGGAGGCTGGGGGTATCCTCCCCTGCCACTTGAAAAAAAAACTGGTCCAAAATGAGTGCAGTGTTCCTCAGATATGGCCATGAGCTATAACTCAGACCAATAGGGACTTAGAGGTTACACAGGCTCTGGCACTAAATATAAATACGTATTTACATATGGGCCTTGGAGCAGATGGATGGAGGTAAATAGTTTATTTTAACTATTAACAATTTTTTTATAAGAATGGGAGCTACTCCCTTCCATAGTCCAACTTTCTAGTCCTTTTCTCCACTCTGACACCATTCTCTCAGATGATACTCTCACCCAACCTCAGGCTAGCTACCAAACTCAAGCAAAACTACTATAGTTGTATGCCCTCTGGAACCTGCCTAAAATGGTTTCCCTAGCTTTCTTCTACCCTAAAATCCCTAATCTTAGCTGCTCTGACCCTACTTTCTGGTTCCTGTTCATTAACCATCTTGTCTCAACTTAGGTCATGGCACCTTCCAGACACCAGGCTGTAGATGCTACCATGACTCCATCCCGACTTCTCTGGGCAGATGACCTCATCAATGTGTCCTGAACCCTCGCATCTCCAGAGCTCAGGTCCACTAGAGAAAGAAACAGGCTGGGGGTATGGATCAACCTGTCAATGTTCATGTTCATCAGAGAAGCAGCTACAGAAGCCAGAACTCCTACCTTCTATACCCCATAACAACACTGATCCATACTTCCAGCATGGAAGAAGTGATAGGATGAAGATAAGAGGTAGTTATGATAGCATGAGTGGCTTAGAGGGGAAAGAAAGGATTGAATCAGAAAAAGAAGGGGCAACTATGTAAAATGTGGACAGATAGATGTAGAGAAGATGGTTGGCCCATGTCTAAAACTTTAGGGGAACTGTGGTAGATTGCAGTGGGGAGAGTGAAGATTCAGAACTCTGGTGGTAGGAATGGTGTGGATTCAAACCCCTGACAACTTGTAATTCTACAATATAAAAATATAAAAAAGAAAAAATACAGTTTAAAAGAGAGTTGACATTTAAAACAAATCATCCTTATCTATAAAAGACAGAGTTTACCATTTATTGGAAGCCTAAGGTGGAGAAATAAATGTTATTTGTTACCTGTCACTGTTAGTTTAGTTTGTTGTTGTTGGATGTGTGTGTACTACACCAGAGCTCTGCAGTGGTGCTGGGGATAGAACTTGGGGTCTCTGATGCATCAGGCATGGAAGTATATTGTACTGCTACTAGTGATATATCTAAAGCATATATATATATAATCACATTGTGTTTCCTACATTATTTCTTAGAGTAGACTCTCCAAGAGGGCAGAAACCATCACAACAGTCAAAGGCATTATAAATTCAAATTTACATATTCACACAAATATAAAGATTTTTTCCATTCATCATGAAGTGCTGGGACAATCTAACTGGACTTGAGTTTACCACCACTAACTGTGGACAAATGGGGATTATTGTATGTATTAAATGACTGGCTCTAGTCAGAAAGAAAGGAGAAGCACTTGATTTAGAGAACAGGGACAGAATTAAGTAGGCATTACACACTTCACGGAGTTTATTTGGTTTCATTATGCAGTATCTACAGTTAGTCACACAGGGAGAAGGGA